>NC_141693.1:796957079-797142079 GCF_964263255.1 Lissotriton vulgaris | reverse complement strand
GCACGTTTGCGCCGTGGGTCCCCTCTGTCACCTCGAGTGCATGGATTACAAGAAATGGGGGTAATTTTCCTCCGGATTAGTAGGTGCAAGGGTATGCCCGAACACCCTTCCGGGGCTGGTTGTTCCCTGCTTGGGACCAGATGGGCGATGCCTGGGCAACACCTCCCAGGCATCCGGGGCTCCCTCCTCCGGCCCACAGAGTGGCAAAGTACCCGGGACGGGCTCCATGGGTCCCAGGCCCTGTAACCCTGGAGCCCTGCAGACCTCGAGCCCAGCAGCCCCGGAGCTCTGCAGCCCTGGAGCCCTGCAGCCCTGGAGCCCTGGAGCCCCGGAGCCCCGGAGCCCCGTAGCCCTACAGCCCCTCGAGCCGTGGAGCCCTGCAGTCCCCGAGCCCTGCAGACCCAGAGACCCAGAGCCCCAGAGCCCCAGAGCCCCGGAGGCCTGGAGCCCCAGAGCCCCAGAGCCCCAGAGCCCCGGAGGCCTGGAGCCTTGGAGCCCCGGAGCCCCGGAGCTCCCTACAGGACAGGCCTGGGGCAGGCAGATTGGTGTCATTTCGGTCCCGGCCATCTGGTCGCCCCTCTCGCCTCGGTCATCTGGTCGCCCGCAATGCTTTCCTATGTAGCGACCAGATGGCCGGACTTCCCTGGAAGTCCCGATGAGGTGCCATTCGCCTCCCGGATCCCAGCGAGGGCTCCAGGAGGTCGGGCACTTTTGCGCCCTGGGTCCCCTCTGTTACCTTGTGTGCACGGATTACAAGAAATGGGGGTAATTTTCCTCCGTATTGATAGGGACAAGGTACTCTGGGACCCCTCTCGGCCTAGCGGTGTCTGTTGTGCCTGGGGAGCCTGGCTGGGTTCAAGAGCTCCGGCCGGGGCACCGTTTTGGGTCCTTCCGCGTGGCAGGGTGCCCGGGATGGGTTCCGGAGGGCCCGGGGAAGGCTACCCCTGTGCCTCTGGGCCTTGGGGTCCCCGGGCCCCGGATGGGGTGCTCTGGCACAGGGCCCTGTCCTCCGGCCTGCCGCACTGTCAAAGGCCCGGCACTGGGTTCCGTGGTGCCCGGGGTGCCTCCCCGTGCTTGGCTGGGTTCAGGAGCTCCGTCCTATGGGCCCTCAGTTGCCCCGGGGAGGTTGGCCTCCTTGCCTGGGGGGGTCCGTCCTGGGTCCTGCCGCGTGGCAGGGTGCCTGGGACGGGGTCCGGAGGACCCGGGGTAGGCTTCCCCTGCGCCTCTGGGCCTGGGAGCCCCGGCAGGGTCCAGGGGCCTCCCCGGGCCCGAGTCGGGTGCTTGGGCCCAGGGCCCCGTCCCTCCGGCCTGCCGCACTGCCAAAGGCCCGGGACTGGGTTCCGTGGTGCCTAGGGAGCCTCCCCTTGCTCCGCTGGGTTTTGGGAGCCCCGTCCGGGGCCCCTGAGAGGGTGGCCCCCATACCGGGGGCTCCGTCCTGGGTCCTGCCGCGCGGCAGGGAGCCCCGGAGCCCCGGAGCCCCGGAGCCCCGGAGCCCTGCAGCTCCTGATCCCTACAGGCCTGGGGCAGGCAGATTGGTGTCATTTCGGCCGTGGCTATCTTGTCGCCCCTCTCGCCTCGGCCATCTGGTCGCCCGCAATGCTTTCCTATGTAGCGACCAGATGGCCGGACTTCCCTGGAAGTCCCGATGAGGTGCCATTCGCCTCCCGGATCCGAGCGAGGGCTCCGGGAGCTCGCGCACTTTTGCGCCCTGGGTCCCCTCTGTCACCTTGTGTGCACGGATTACAAGAAATATGGGTAATTTTCCTCCGGATTGATAGGGACAAGGTACTCTCGGCCTAGCTGTCCTCAGCCGGCAGCTGGACGGGCCAGGATGTTGCCCCAGCCCAGGGTCTGTTCCTGGGCCTGCCGCGTGGCAGGAAGCCCTGGATGGGGTCTGGGAGGACCCGGGGAGGCGTCCCCAGCGCCTCCGGTCTCCCAGATGGGGCCCAGGGGCCCGGGTTGGGTTCCCCTCGCCCCCCGGCCTGCCGCACTGCCAAAGCCAGGGACAGGGTTCTGTTGTGCCCGGGGAGCCTCTCCTTGCTTGGCTGGGTCCAGGAGCTCCATCATGAGCACCACAGCTCCATGCCCAAACCCATTCGAACCGCCGCAGTGAAGGGGTTAATGTAAATGGAAAAGAGTAAAGGGTCCAAGAGGCACCCCTGCTTAAACCCATTATGTGTTATTATTTTCTTCGAGAGACCTTGTGTTCCCCCCAATAAAACTTTAGTCGAGGCGAAGAGTGGAGAGCAATTATTATTCTTAGAAGATTCCCTGGTATCCCCATAGTGACCAATTTCCTCCACAGCTTTCACCGATCTACCCTATCGAAAGCTGTGGAGAAATCTATAAAAGCTAAGTAAAACGGGACACCCCGACCTACTGGATATTTTTCGGTTAAAGTTTGCAAAATAGAAATATTATCCTGTGTGCCACTGTTCTTACGGAATCCTTTTTGTTCCAAAGGGATATAATTATTTCCGAATGCCCATTCTTGAAGATGAGTGAGAATACTCTTTGCGAACAGTTTCCCAGTTCCATCCAGGAGCGAAATCTGTCTAAAACTGGCCAGGGAATTTTTTGGGCCTTCTTATATAGCGGAACTAGTATGCTTCCCTTCCAGGATTGTGGAATATCCCCATAAGTATAACAATGGACAAACAACGGATGCAAAAATGTTGCCCATTCTTCATAATCCTGTTTTATCATGGCTACTGGTACATCATCTGGGCCCATAGCACTAGAGTACCTTGCCCCTTTGATGTAACCTTCAATATCCATGCATTTTGGTGCTCCATGATCACCCCCTATAGATGGAACATTAATAACCTCTTGGATCTGTCCAACTGTGATATTTAGAGCATAGAGCTGGGAAATGTATATGGACCATTCTGCTTCTGGGATTAAAATGGGTTTTGATTTTTCTCTCCCATCACAGAATTTTGCAATTAATGCCTAATACTTCCTTGTATCCCCGAAAGAGCCACTTCTCGACGTCTAACCCATTTTTCGTCTTCAGCACTCCTTCGGTCCGATGCTATTTTCCTTTTCCGTACCTCTTTTAGCCTACACATTTCTCTCTGCCTTTGTGTCCTGGGCTCCCTAAATTGGTCTCTAATTAAACCATTAATTTCTCAATTCAGTTTTTTTAATTTCCCATGGTATTATAACTTTTGAAAAAGCGCAAAAGACTTGTTTCTTCCTTCCGAATGTTCAAATTGCTGCCCAAACTCTCTCATACCTCTGAACCAGTGTTTCTCGACTGGGGCTAGAAGCAGAATTCTCAAAAACCCTCTTAAAGTTTAGAGGCAAATTATTTGACCAGCAAGTACGCCCATTATTTCGATTATAAGAACATTTTCATTCCTCTGATTCCAAAGTTCAGGCTTCTCAATTTTTATGTCCATGCTTGCAACTAAAATATTATGGTCACTCAAATTTGTGGCAGATACCTTGAACTGTATACATGCATTAAATAATTGAAAGGAAACTACCATATAATCAATTAAAGAGTGCCCATATGTCCCATGAAAGGTGTAAGCTGCGGGAGAGTCCTCCGGGAATCTGCCATTTAATATTACAAGGTCTAAACTTCTAAGATTTTGCAAAAGTAATAGACCTCGTTTATCCGACTTTAATTGGTCTGGCAGTACTGAATCTGGGATAGCCCATACCTCCTCCAGTTCCGGATTGGAAAAAGACAAAACTGCACTATTACATACTTTAGCATTAAAATCACCTACCATCATTATATGTGAGCATTCTTCATTATTACCTATCATTTGCACAAAAGTGCAAATAGAGTCAACCAGTACATTAGACACCCTTCCGGGGGGGATATACACATTTACCAATAAAAGAAAAATCGCTTGCACCAAATTATCCTCACCTATCCTCAGCTTTGCTCCAATACAGCATTTTGATGGAAGCTTATATATCACAGGATCCCATACTATGTCACAACTAAGTAAAATAGCTAAACCTCCACTTGCGTGCCCTTTTACAATTTTTTTTGCTGTACTGCAGTACACATAGAAATTCTCAAACTGAAACTCTTCCCCCAACCACGCTTCCTGGAGGCAGATTATCTTGGGGTCTAATTCTACTAATGATTTAAGCGTATAACTTGATTTTCATACCCCCGCCACATTCCGCCACCACCGATGACATCCGGGCCACCGATGACATCCGGGCCCTGATGGACAATGGAGAAACAGCGGCCCTCATCCTCCTAGACCTCTCCGCGGCTTTCGACACGGTCTGCCACCGCACCCTAGTACGGCGCCTCAGCAACGTCGGAATCCAGGACAAGGCGCTGGAATGGATCATCTCCTTCCTCGGCGGAAGAACACAGAGAGTCCGCCTACCACCATACAAGTCAGAGGCCTCCGAAGTCATCTGCGGCGTCCCCCAAGGATCTTCTCTGAGCCCCACCCTCTTCAACGCCTACATGAGCCCCCTCGCGGCCATCGTACGCAAACACAACCTCAGCATAATCTCCTACGCCGACGACACCCAGCTGATCCTCTCCCTGACCAACGACCCCGCCGCCGCCAGAGCCAACCTACACGAAGGGATGAAAGAGGTAGCCGAGTGGATGACGACCAGCCGCCTGAAGCTGAACTCGGACAAGACGGAGGTCCTCATCCTGGGCTCCTCACCCTCCGCCTGGGACGACTCCTGGTGGCCTCCCGCCCTGGGCACCGCACCCAAACCGACAGACCATGCACGCAACCTGGGCTTCATCCTGGACTCCTCCCTCTCCATGACCAGGCAAGTCAACGCCGTCTCCTCGTCGTGCTTCAACATCCTACGCATGCTACGGAAGATCTTCTGGTGGATCCCCACAGAGACCAGGAAGACCGTCACCCAGGCCCTCGTCACCAGCCGACTGGACTACGGCAACGCCCTCTACGCCGGCACCACCGCCAAGCTCCAGAAGAGACTCCAGCGGATCCAAAACGCCTCAGCCAGACTCATCCTCGACATCCCACGAACCAGCCACATCTCCGGACATCTGAGAGACCTCCACTGGCTCCCCGTCAGCAAGAGAGTCACCTTCCGCCTCCTCACCCACGCACACAAAGCCCTACACGACCAAGGCCCGAGCTACCTCAACAGCCGAGTCAACTTCTACGCTCCCAAACGCCACCTCCGATCAGCCAACCACGCCCTCGCCGCCGTCCCCCGCATCCGAAGAGCGACTACAGGAGGAAGGTCCTTCTCCTACCTGGCCGCCAAGACCTGGAACTCCCTCCCGACCGACCTGCGCCTGACCCAAGACCACCTCTCCTTCAGGAAGAAGCTGAAGACCTGGCTGTTCGAGCAGTAGCGGCACCCCCCCCCCCCCAGCGCCTTGAGACCCTACAGGTATGTAGCGCGCTTTACAAATGTCACTGATTGATTGATTGATTCCAGGATATGAAGATTCCCAATTGGCTACCCCAGCCCTATGGGCTTTGTGGTAGATGTTTTTGACCCATTCAGAGTACCTGCAACCCAACTCCACTTTGCTACCTCGTCCTCCCCTTAGCAAAGGGGGCCCATCGGACTTCAGGTGCTAAAGTATTAATTTCTCTATCACCCAGGTTTCTTCCTACCGTTATTTCGATATCTTCATAGTTTATGAGGATGTTTACACCCCTATTAGTAGAGAAGCCATACCCTTGCACCTGATGAACCGTTCCAAAGCTTTCTGCTGGAACTCGGCAAGGGGGGAACGCTAGGGATCACATCTATACCTCTTTTCCTAAAGCCGTCTGCATTGGCTATAACCAGTGCTGACACTACCCCTGATAAAAATATAGCTCTAATGCTTGGTGGTGCACTCCTCCAGTCTAGATATACCAATTCAATATCTTTACTAGTTATTAACCCGAAATCCTCTATTTCGGTTAATATTTGTAGGAGGGCACTTCTATTTAATAACATTGGTTCAGTTTCAAACAGGGAAACAAAAATTAAAGACCTACTCATTTGCCCTGCACCTGGTCCAGTATTCCTTATTGGTTTAATACCAGGCTGCCCTAGGACTGAATCTCTCTCTAACTTACCCCCTTTGCTGTTAAAAACTGTAATTAGGTCCCCTCCCCACCTGTCCCCTAGCTGGACTCAAACCTCGTTCGGAAAATATCCTGCCAACAGGGGTGGAGTGTGGCACCTCCTGACGCTACATTTTGATCTGTTCCAGGTTCACCCAAATTATCCTTTACACTTCTTAATATAGGGTCTCTGCTTGTATCATAATTTGTCCCACTTTCATCCTGGCCCTCTTGACTCGATGGGGAAATCAACACCGGATCTGGACAGATCGACTGATTATCATTTTCTTGCCCATACTTTTGACTCGTATTCAGTGTGGATTGCCCCAAAGACCATATGTCCTTTCTACTAGGAGGAGATTTTATGCTATTTACTTCTTCACTTAATCGCAATTTTTTCTGCTTTTGTTTCGGAATACGACGATTCTTCATCTTCTTCCTCCCCCTATGACCACTTCTAAAGTTATCTTCACTCACTACTGGAACCTCCCCTAAGGGTGCACTATCTAAGGAGTTAGCTGATTCTTACCTCTCACATTTCCCTTCGCACCCACACACATGGCCATACTCTCGACCAAATTTGGTCTGCCAATCTGTCAATTTCTACCCCCACAGTTCTCCCCTGCACCTGGTCGGACCATTCATTGATTTCTTTTTCCCTCGATTTTGGGGCTGCCAATAACCCCTACCTTCCTAAAAACGTCTGGGCTCAAAATTGGAACCATGTGGATTTTGCCGCTCATTGCTGCTCCTTAGGGGCCTCATCCCCTGTTCTGGCCGATATTCTTCCTAATTCTCAGTTGGCCGCTATCAACAGCTGGCTGTTTGCTGCTTGTGATTTAGTTGCCCCCCTTAAACGGGTCAGAACGTGTCGTTCCCACGACGGTAACAGACGGTTCGCCATTGATCTTAAAATCAAAAAACTTGCACTTAGGCAGGCCGAACGCCATTGGAGGCGCAGGTACTGTCCTACTCTCAAGGCTCAATACTCGTCCCTCCTTCGGGATTATAAAAAAGCTATATAATTAGCCAAAACGGAATATTTTTCCTCGAAAAATCACCAGGCGGCTAATAAACCCAAAGAGATTTTTTCTATCGTTCACGAGCTTGCAGCTTCTGACAGAGTTGCTCCTAAGCCCATTCCCTCTCTACTTCTCTGCAATGCCTTCAATGATTACTTCATTGAGAAGATTGCCACGATCAAGCGCAACATTCCCCCGCCTCCCCCTTCCTTTTCCTGCCCCCTACCGCCTTTGATCCCCCCCATATTTGACCACTTCCCCTTGATTTCCAAGGAGGCCTTACTTACTCTGCTCTGGAAAGTCAAGTCGGGCTCTCCTTCTGACCATTGTCCTGCCCACAATCTGAGGGAGATTTTCTCCAGCTGCTCTGAACCCCCACTTACCCTCCTTAACACCTCCATCACTCAGGGATCTGTTCCAGACATGTTTAAAGCTGCCATAGTCTTCCCTATCCTTAAAAAGCCGGGCGCTGACCCCACTCTTCTTTCTAATTTCAGACCTATTTCTTTGCTCCCGCTTCTGGGAAAGGTTCTGGAGAGTCATATTACTGCTTGCCTTTCTACTTTTATTGAAGAGAACCATCTCGTGGCCGCGCATCAGGCCGGCTTACGTCCGTCTCACTTCACGGAGTCCGTGGTTCTCTCCGTTGTGGATGAACTTAGGAGGAGTGCTGACATCAATTCCCCGCAGGCCCTGGTCCTCTTCGATCTGTCCGCCGCCTTCGACACGGTCAACCACTCCATCCTTCTCGACCGTGTCGCGGGTGCCGCCGTTCGGGGATTGACTTTGGCCTGACTCACCTCCTTCTTATCGGACCGCACCCAGGCCGTTCAGCTAGAGGGCTTCTCCGCCCCTACCTGTCCAGTCTCTTGCGGGGTACCCCAGGGCTCGTCTCTTTCTCCTCTCCTTTTCAATCTTTATATCTACCCCCTTATTCCTGCTCTGCAGGTAATGGAGGTCACGGTGTTTAATTACGCCGACGACCTTCAGCTTATTTTCAACCTTTCTTCCTCTCCTGATTCTATCCTTAAGGTTCGTTCCACACTGACTTTCATCTACGACTGGATGAACCTCAATCAGCTAAAATTGAATCCCGATAAGACAGAGTCGGTCCTTATCGGTGGCTCCTCTAGCATCTGGTCTCCCGCCTTTTGGCCCCCAGCCTTTGTTTCCCCTCCCCAACCCTCCACATCTGTGAAAACCCTGAGTATTAAAATTAGTCAAGATCTCTCTATGAACCCCCAGATTAGCTCGGTGGTCTCTTCTTGCTTCTTGTCCCTTAAAATCATATGCAAAATCTCCCGATATTTTTCTGTTGAAGCCCTTAAACTTATTGTTTTGGCTATGATTCTATCCCGCCTGGATTATGGCAACAGTCTATACGTAGGTATTCCTGCTTACTAGCGCCGTCGCCTACAGTTAATCCAAAACCAGGCAGCTAGCCTTATCTATAGGCTTCCCAAATCACATCGCACTACTCCCCTGTTAATGACTCTTCACTGGCTCCCCATCCTGGAACGTTCCTTATTCAAGATGGGCTGCCCGATCTTTATGTCCCTGGTGGGCACTGCTCAAATTTTTATCAGATCAAAGATCAGTGCCTATGTTCCTGGCAGAAGCCTCCGCTCCTCTACCCAGTTCCTCCTTAGCGTTCCCCGCTACCGAAGGAAAAAATTTGGCGGTACAAGGTTTTCTACTCTTGTTCCGCTTTTTTGAAATGCCCTTCCCTTTGCTATCAGATCCATTCCTACCTACATGGATTTCCGTAAACTCTTAAAACTCATCTCTTTTCTTTAGCTTACCCATCGTTGTTTCCCCCCTGTTTTCCCTCAGGACTGTCTCACTGCAGCACCAAGAAACCGTTTGGTAGTAGAGCGCTTTACAAAACCCTTCAACTTCAACTTCAGGTAACTGATTGCTTGGTTTTTTAAAATTACTTTATTAAAAAATAGAGTAAACGCGTAATGGGTGGGGTACTGGAGATACTTTTGAGCTTAATTTTTATTTTTCCCCTCTGCTGGTAATCTGTGCACTCTCTTCAAAATTAACTTGGGGTGAGCTTATAATTGAACTTCCTTTAAGCGAGACACTTTCAGTTCCCGCATTCATTTCTTTTATTTCCCCATCCACCGGTTTTGTATTACTTTTTAACATCCTATTGCATATTTGACATACATGGCTGGGTACTTCAGGGGCCTTTTCCAAATTCTGTAAAGCTCGCTTGATCTGATTAGGATCTTGTACCCCTACCAGTATGGGCGAGAGAACTTGCAATATGTGATCAGAATTTAATGTGCTTTTTTCTAACAAAGATAAAATTGCGGAGAGGATTCTTTCTAATGCACAAAAAGTCTCCAGAGTCCCCCCAGTCCATGCTTTCTCAATAGAATTCATAATGTTCTCTGCCCCCTTATCTGCTCCCTTATCCAATGAAACTCCTGATATCCTTTCAACAGAAAGTTCTAATAAATCAGCAGCATGGGATATACTAGTAGGTGTACTACTATATAAAGTAGGCATATGTGGTGGAGCTGTTGTTGGAACTGGATACAATTCTGGATCCGGGTACAGTTCTGGGTCCCTCCCCGCGGCACCAGTCTTTTCCAGCTGTGCCATTAGATCTGCATTCTTTTCCATATGCTTAGTGATGTCCGGTAAGGTATAATCCTCAGTTTTCACCTGCCCAGAGCTAAGGCTATGTTCTATCCGCTGAAGCATTTTTAAATCATCAATTTCACTTGGAGGCTGTACAGACTTTCCACCAATATTATTCTGTTGAATAATTACAGCAGGGTAAAGAACTTCCAAATTAATGAACCAACTGTCCTCCCTATTCTCTGCTGTTACATGGGTGTCCATCACTTCATCGTCTGAGACCTCCTTTTTTTCTTCCTCCTTTAGCCGACTCGACATACTTTATATACATAAAATTCCTGTTTAACACCAGAATCAATGATGATGTTTATTTTAGTTTGACACGATAAAAAATTCATATGAGCTGGTATTGAAATATGTGAACTATAGCAATTTGCTGTGTATGCCAGTCCGGGCCATGCAGATCATATCTGGAGAACAAAGAAGTGCAGTCTTTTTCACTTATGAATCATATATTTCCCTGACTTAGCTTGAACAGGCAATGGTGCTTTGAGTTGCATTCAAGATTTCGATGCCGAAGGAGTAGGTATCGCACATTTACCCACAATGATTATGGCAATGCACTGAACTCCCTAATTTTTAAATATGACTTCCTCCAGTTAGAATGTAGATGAACTGACAATGTTGAGCAGATTCCCTCTTTTATTGGTAGAGACGCCCACACTATTACTGGCCATGTCTTGATCTCCTCCTCCGTAAGCGAGTTGGACTGTATCCCGCTTTTTATCCCTATTGCAATGAGTGAATATAACCCACTAGTTTTTACAATGCTTTTCTGGGTTAAAAGTGTCAAAGAACCCCTATGTATAGTTAATATTGCGCCAGACAGGCCTAACGGCATTCGTATGAAGTGGGCAGGAAAAGATCCTAGTAGTGTACTACATCAGTTAGTAATTAGGAACTCTATTGAGTTCATGTATTGCCTGGAGATGGGGGTAAATCATGAAAAGCTATTGTACACCTTTGATCAGATCACCCGGATACTGAACTCACTACTTACACAACTCTCAAGACCTAATAAAATTAGAAATCGCAGGTGGTTTGACCACTTGTGTACCCAGGCTTCTAAGTGCCTGAAATCAGTCTTACACTGTTCCCCTAGAGACAATACAGCTATTAAGCAACTCAGTGAAAATTATAAACAGGTACTAGCAACAAGGACAAAGGCGTTACAGGAAGAGGCCTGGCCAAAATTGCTCCAGGCTGCTGAGACAAATTACACCAAGTAGTTTTGGAGTGCGCTTAATGCTCTTTTTTAAAAGTGATCTTATTCATGAACTTTTGCATGGGATGTCCAATCTAAATGGCAAGAGGATTGCCCAAGAAACACTTAGAGATATGGAAAGGTTAGGCGGAATTTAGAGGCATAAACCTAGACCTCACCCAGATCAGCCATGGACTCACAAGAACTAACTACGCCAACACAACAGAGATGTATCTGGGGTGCAGGGGAGGAAGGGGGGAGCTAACCCTGGTCCTACTAATGCTGTGGCTCGGCCTGGTGACTGAATATTGCTGTCATAATGATGCGTGGTATAACTGTTTCATGATGCTGGGTATTGTAGACACAATATGTGGAGTGCAGATTTCACCTTTGTTGTAAAATCAATAAAATGTTTTTCAAAATGAAAATGTGATCTTATTCCGGAGCTAAATTCTTTGGTTCAGGAACTATGCACTTGAAGTTCCCTCTGTATGTTTTAATGTTGCACTTTTTATAAGGGGGCAATACACCTCAGGAAAAGTTCTGTGTGTTAGATGTGAACAAAAGGAGAAGGGGGCTGTTTCTTAATTACATGTTTTTAGTTTACTTGTGCATTTTAATGTTTTATATTTATTGTTGATACTCTGTATGCACTTTTACTTCCTGAATAAAGTTTTGAATTGAATCGAGTTGCATTCTTAGTTTTAAGGAACATTCCTTCATAAAGTAACCCCCGTTTTTCACAGTAAAGACACAGGCCCTAGTCACAAATTGCATTTTGTAGTACATTTAGTAGTAATACAATAGAACTCCTATAATTTCTATAAGGAGGTCCTCATACATATAGTTTATTGCTTAGTTCTAAATGTGACAGGGACCAGGAGGAGTGACTGGAATAAGAGGCATACTTACCGCTAGATGGGAAAGGTTTAAGGAGGGATAAAGATGACTTTAAGAATGTCTAGGGAGGCATTTAGCGAGGAAAATGCACCCACTAACAAATAAGTAAACCCATAGCTATTCATACACTGCCCTTCTAAAGTTAGTACAGCCAAACAGGATCCAAAGCAGTAGTAAATTATTCCAACTCAGAACTGGAGTAAGTCCAGCACCTCACATGGGCAATATCTGGTACTGCAACACCCTCCCATAGACCATAATAGAGGAGGGACTTAAAATAAACACCCCATATACAATATTGGTAAATTAAATTAATAATGTATAATATTTATATTAGTTATAACTATAATAAAATCAATCTATGTTTACATAAAAAAACATTTATAACGTTTTTAACTACTTTTTTGGATTTATAAATTAATGTAATTAATATTTATTTAAATGTAATTAAATTACTTTTGCTAATTAAAGATAATAAATGTGAGTTGTATACTTTAGGTATATATAACAAATATTAATTTCAATCATTAAAAATATTTAATTTAATATATTTAGATTATTCATTATTTTGTTTTGTTCAATATTTTAAATAAATATATTACATTAATTTACATTATTAATAAATGTAAGAAATTAGAATATTAGTTGGGAGGGGCTGAAGCCCCACTCAAATACTAAACACAATCCTTTACAAGGTGAAACACAAAAGTCACTAAATTAAATTATCTAAAGTATTTATGCAGCACACAAACAGTAATAAAGTGAAAGCATAACACAAGAAAAAACCCAAAACCAATATAGAAAATTTGAGTAAATAAAATGATACCAGAACGACAGAAATGCAAGCAATCAGTAGAACTGGATATATTGTTTTTTACATTTTTTAGGTAAAAATAGCGCATAGGAGCGCAAAGGCCAACTTACGGTTATCTGGTTTCACTAGACCTGGGGAAAGTCAAATGTTCAGGCTGACTGCGATAGAGTGTGATCAGGTAGGGGTACCAGGTTATTCCGGCCGAAGAGTTACATTCTCAAGACTGGAATGAAGAGATCCATTCGCGTTTGGAGGTGGACCGGGAGGAGGAGTCTTTGGACACAAGGAGTAGATCATGTGTCACAGACGGTAGTTGCTGTAGCATGATGTGGCAGTTGTCGCTGCAGCTTCATATTAGTTGATAATCATGGACAGTAGCTATCAGCCTGAAGTGCAGGTCTTGTGTTGGTGGTCACAATGGATGGTGATTGTCTGTGTGAAAAGCAGGTATGACTTGAACTTCGCATTGGTGATATTCACAGGCAGAGAGTTCATGGCATCAAGAGGTCACTTTGCGGTCACAAGGAGCGCAAACTCCAAGATTGTCACCTTTTCTTGAGAAAAAGTTCTCACTGATCCAGCCAAAGGTCCAGGACCTGGGAGGACTTTTTGGGAGTCAGGACTCACACCAGCAGAGGCCATTAGCAGGGCCAGGCAGGTACAGTTGGTGCAGGTCTGCTCTATAATTTCAAGGAGGCATCTTGAAGCACTTGCACGCCTGTAGCTAACACAAGAGGTCAGCCAACTGACCCTTGGAGTCACTCTGGATAGCCAGAATCAAGGCAGGAAGTTTCACCCTTTCTTCTTCAGACAGCAAGGCAGTCTTTTCAGCAGCAGGACAAACCTTCTGGTAGTAAGGCAGTCCTTCTTCTGAATGTTCAGCAGGTCCTGGAGTGTTCTGGTGAGAGGTTCTGAGAGACATTGTGTAGGTGTCTTTCGTGACCTAGTCCCAAAACTGGTTCTAATCAGTTTTTACCCTTCCCCTGGTCCAGGGTACAGCTCTTCTGCAGTCATCCTGTCAGAAAGGCCATCTCCCATCACACCTAGCACATCTCCCCTCACGCCTAGGTTTCCTTTGTCTCACTGTCGGGAAGCAATACGCAACCCACAAAAGCAAAACCATTCACATTCCTGTGCCCCAGGACACTGCCAGGAAGCGTCAGGAGTGTCTCTAACTTGACTCGTCCTCTGCGTGCAGTGGCGGAGGAGCACGCTGAACATAAAAGCTGAGCTGTTGAACGGGAAGCCGCTTGCCATTCAAGTTGTATATGGCCTGCAGTTTCCTGCTGTTGCATCACTTACCTTGCTTTTGGGTTCCCCTCAAGGCTTGAGGAGCCCTTCTTCGGCTTCTCCGTCAGTCCAGATCCTTCCTCATGCAGCAGTTACCTTTTCATCAGAGGGCTTGAATTTACAATTTCACTGGCTGCAATCCTTCGTTTTGCACCTACAAAAGAAGAGAAGGATATAAGAATCCATTCCTTGCATGATCCATTTTGGGTAATGCACCTCAGAACTTCCACAAACTGCATATTTTACTTTTTTTGGGGGGTGGGGGAGTTTTTATTGTGTGAACTAGACACAAAGGTATCAGAGCACTTTACATGAGCACCAGTTGCATTACACATTCATGGACACATTGACACATTCATTTTTAGGCCTCGACTAGCATTGCAGCTCATGCGCTCATCCCTTTGCGAGGCATGCAGTATACACTATAGCGGGGAATCTTCATGGAAGCTTCACCCACTCTCCGCCCATATTTTTTATTGGCTTATTTCCTAAATGCAGCCTTCCGGTTTTAGGCTTGTTAGTCCCGTCTCATGACGACCATGTCGTCATTTGTATCTTGCCAAAGCTACTTGGCCCTTCACCCCAGCACTATTTTATTCCCCTACCCCCCTCCCACCGTCCAGTTCGGGCACTTTCTTCCTGTGCGCCCCTCCCCAGTCCGATGCCTTCTGCATTGCAAATGCTTGTTTTAGGGAAATGATTAGTTCTATGCGCGGTGGCATTGGAGACCCACGCCACCGCACAATTCTTTAAGTGCAGATGCTCGTACAGCCGCCACGATATTCATGGGTGAAGTCCTTTCTTTGTTTCCAAGTCCTAGCGATTTCATAACCTACACTTCCAGTTCGGCTGTTTCCTTCCAGTGTGCCCGCAAATAACGGAGTGCAGGCAAGAAACTGATGGTGTCTGTTAATAGTTACCAAATTACAATGCAGTGTCATCTTCCCCGTGCCCTGAGATCTGAAGTGCCAGGAGGAGCGGCGGGCTGAAATCACTTCCCGTCGAGGCAGCCGAAGGCTGTCAGGAGAGGCTTTGAACTGAACGGCAGGCTTTAAAAAAGGCAGGGCTCGCCGCGGCTCTTTTCGGTTCCCAACAAAACTATAACTAGGCTTTGAGGAACAATAGTTATTTCTTCAATCAAAGCCTGCGGTAGCAGCAGGATTTAGGCCACTGACTCTGAAACTGGCTATCGATTTGAATGGATAATAGAATAGATCACTGAGAAGGGTTACACAGAAGCATGGGCGAATTTTGCAAATCTGGCATTCGCGAATTTTGCGAATTTGCGAACTCGCAATCCGCGAAATCCGCGAATTCTCGTGAATTCGCAGATTTTTTTTTGCTTGTTCGCAAGGATTTCTGCCAGTTCGCAAGGATTTCTGCCAGTTCGCGAGGGTTTTGTACCAGTTCGCAATTGCGAACTTACATGTCGGCTCGCAACGGTCACGATTATGTTGTTTCTACGTCTGGTTCATCATCACAGGTTCCCAGAACCCTCTGTTTCACCCCTGCCACCCTCTGTTTCACCCATGCCATCCTCTGGTGCATCAATGCCACCCTCTGGTTCATCATCACTGTAGATTATGGGGGGGAAAGCAAGCACACCTGCCTGCTTCAACTGACATGAATTAATTTGGGGTTGATTTATTAATGTGTCGCTGTTTTAAAATTCCAGTCTGGCACCTGCTTCCTTATCTGTAATTTGCTTTCTGTTGCAGTGCAATTTTTTTTCCAGGACCTTTGTGGCCTACTTGTAGCTATTCTATGAGCCTGCTGTGAGGGTCAGAGCAGGGTCATATGATTGTTGCAACTAGCAACTGAACTCTGGAGGGGCCCTTGTCAGGAAGCACTACAGGGAATGGTTACTAATGATGAGTTTGAACTTTTGAACCTGCTGAATGCTTTTTTTGTGTTCGCAAGGATTTCTGCCAGTTCGCAAGGATTTCTGCCAGTTCGCGAGGGTTTTGTACCAGTTCGCAATTGCAAACTTACATGTTGGCTCGCAACGGTCACGATTATGTTGTTTCTACGTCTGGTTCATCATCACAGGTTCCCAGAACCCTCTGTTTCACCCATGCCACCCTCTGTTTCACCCATGCCATCCTCTGGTGCATCAATGCCACCCTCTGGTTCATCATCACTGTAGATTATGGGGGGGAAAAGCAAGCACACCTGCCTGCTTCAACTGACATGAATTAATTTGGGGTTGATTTATTAATGTGTCACTGTCTGGCACCTGCTTCCTTATCTGTAATTTGCTTTCTGTTGCAGTGCAATTTTTTTTTCCAGGACCTTTGTGGCCTACTTGTAGCTATTCTATGAGCCTGCTGTGAGGGTCAGAGCAGGGTCATATAATTGTTGCAACTAGCAACTGAACTCTGGAGGGGCCCTTGTCAGGAAGCACTACAGGGAATGGCTACTAATGATGAGTTTGAACTTTTGAACCTGCTGAATGCTTTTTTTGTGTTCGCAAGCATTTCTGCCAGTTCGCAAGGATTTCTGCCAGTTCGTGAGGGTTTGTACCAGTTTGCAATTGCGAACTTACACCGCACGCAGCAAAATTGTATCACCATGACAAAAAAAATCCGCTGCGTGCGAATTTGCGGATTTTGCGGGAAATTCGCGGATCTCGCGGATTGCGAATTTACCGAAAATCCGCAAAATCCGCGAGCGTAACGGATTTTCTGCCCATGCTTAGTTACACAGTCACTCTTAAGCAATCAGTGCTCGCCGTTTTGGACGGATTGATATCTGGAACATTGAATAACTAAACCTAAATTATTGTTTTAACTGAGAAAATAATTTCCGAAGTGAGCCTGAAGGTACCATTGAAAGTCACTTTGTGCCTTCCCGGTGTGTAGTTGTGTGCGCACACAGAGCTGATAAATGTGAGTGGTAACGAGGAGGCCAGTCCAGGTGCGTAAACTATTCACCTGAAGATAGCACTGTGCGATTATTTCGTGAACATAAAGTTCATAAGTAGAAAAAACGTCTCTGAAGCACCAGTACCCAGTGGCGGTTTCTCTTTTAGGGCGTAGGGGCTCCGCCACAGGTACTTACGAAGTGCATCAATAACAACATTTTATTTTATTTAAAAAAATGTAAAACATTCCCAAAGAACACGGGGACCCCGGGGCACTGTCTGAGGCTGCCGCCTTTTACTACCCCACTCACGACTCACCATTATCGCGCAGCTCCGCTGTCACGTCACGTGACTAATTGCTCTGCTCTCTGGCGGCCAGGCCCAAAAATGCCTGCTATGTTTTTGCCAGGCCAACAACATCCCAGCCCTGAAGGCTGTGATGTCATCGGCTCGTCAACTACATAGCTGGAAGGCCCAGTCTCCACCCCCTGATGGCGTGGAGGTTAAGTTAGCCCCGGGCGTTTTAAATGCAAGCCCGGGATCGCTAACTCTCCACGTCAATCAGGGTGGAGGAGAGCTTGTGTCACCACCCCTTTCCAACTCGTCACAGGGCGTGGAGGCACCAGCTGCGGTCTTACTACGTGTTTCACGGGTACACATTTCTATAGTATGGGTTTGGGCCTAACTCACTAACAAGGCTCAAATCAAGGGACCCGCTTTCAAAATACAAAACAAATGCAGCAGGAAAAGGTAAAACACTCACAGTAATAGCGGGCCCCAATAACTACGCAAAAAGATGGAATTGACAAAGCCAAGGGTTCTGGCCCAGACCAGACTCTACAGGCCTCGGAGGGCCACAGAGGGCCCGCCCTTTGCCCGGGCTTTGCCCCGGGCGCTCCCGCACGCTACTGCGCAGCGGTATTGTAGACCTACTAAATAGGGAGGAGGAGGGGGCGGGGCAAGCAGGGAGAGCGTCCCAGGTGTTGAGGGTTCGTCAAGCAGGGACTCCTGGGAAATGGAGTCCCTGCGACAGCGCTCGCAGCCCTGCTGCTAAAACAGTTCTCCCCTGTATAGTTCTGTGGCACACGACCCCTGAGGCACCGCACTCCCGCTGAGTCCAATCCACGATGAGGGACCCGCGAAGCGGGTCCGGCGAGGTGCTGAGTTGACAAAGGGCTGAAGAGCCGGCAAGCAGAAGTCCTTTCCTGATGCTCCACAAGGTATGGCGATATTTCAAATGGTATCCCACAGGTCAGTCAGGCACACAGGTTTTTCACCTGCCAAGGAGGGGGCGGGGCAAGCAGGGAGAGCGTCCCAGGTGTTGAGGGTTAGTCAAGCAGGGACTCCTGGGAAATGGAGTCCCTGCGACAGCGCTCGCAGCCCTGCTGCTAAAATAGTTCTCCCCTGGATAGTTCTGTGGCACACGACCCCTGAGGCAGCACACTCCCGCTGAGTCCAATCCGTGATGCGGGACCCGCGAAGCGGGTCCGGCGAGGTGCTGAGTTGTCAAAGGGCTGAAGAGCCGGCAAGCAGAAGTCCTTTCCTGATGCTCCACAAGGTATGGCGATATTTCAAATGGTATCCCACAGGTCAGTCAGGCACACGCGTTTTTCACCTGCCAAGGAAGGGGCGGGGCAAGCAGGGAGAGCGTCCCAGGTGTTGAGGGTTAGTCAAGCAGGGACTCCTGGGAAATGGAGTCCCTGGACAGCGCTGCTAAAACAGTTCTCCCCTGGATAGTTCTGTGGCACACGACCCCTGAGGCAGCGCAATCCCGCTGAGTCCAATCCGCGATGCAAATGGTATCCCCCAGTTATGGTAATCTCTGTTAAAAAAAAGCCTTATAAATTCAGTGAAAAAAACTGCAGTTAAAATAAGTTATGTTTCTGAAACATAAGCAAAACAACAGAATTAGCCCACCTATGTTACCCTATGCACACTTTAACTCGTTCTCTGCTTGTAATCATGATATCACAGGTGAAATCTCAAATGACATCATTGATCATGACATAATAAATACAATATCGATGCGATAACATATAACACCACCAGTTACATCATTGAGGATCTCATCATTGCACCCCACCATTTAATTATTTCTAGGCTAGTGGCGGTTCGTCCATTGGGGGCTTTGGGGCGTTGCCCCATTATCCATGGATGACCATCACTGCTCACAACATTTGTCTGACTGACACACTAAAAAAAGAATTACGAGCGCACAAGAACAGCAGTTGAGGCCGGACCGGAGTCACAAATCATGACGTCATCCAGTGCGATCGCGGAAGGTGTGGGGGGGCGGACCTGCAGCACTGAGTGGCATGTGGCAGGCTGGCATCGTCGTGGCAGGCAGCAGTGTGGTGTGCGCACACATGCGCACACACACAATAGCCCCTTCCCTCCTCCTCCTCCCCTAGCCGTGACACAGGCAGAGACTGGGGACAGTCACTGTCCGGGATCCACAGGTCGGCAGAGGTCCAGGCTGGCCCACCGATCGACCACAACAGCCCACCGGCCCGCTCGGCGCAGCTCTTCAGCAACCAGAGACGGGAGAGGAGCCGCTGGGCGGGGGAGCCGGGTCTCATTATGGGCAGTATTAGCCCTGCTCTTTAGCCAATCCTGGCGCAGTGGCGATGTCATGCCTGTGCCAGAATTGGCTAGTTCACGCGCACGAGGAAGGACTTGTGATTGGCGCCGCTGTGGGGACGTCACTGCGCCCTAGCGTGGACTGCAGAACAACAACACCAGAGTCACGAGGAGAGTGACTCAGACCTCGTGACTCGTGCCTGTGCAGGCCAGTCCAGTGTGCAACAGTTGTCTTCTCTTTGAGACGTGAGACTGAGAGTCAGTCTGTGAATGTATGAAACCGCCCGTAAGTTAAGTTTTTTTAATGGCTGGCCTGTATAATACCACTCTGCTGTGGATGTCTCTAATCGCTATTGTTAGGGAGTAGGTTGTATGCGATTATTTAATTCATTAGGCTAAGGTTACTTGCTTTATTCTGTTGGCGTGATCATCCGTTAATTATGTGCCATAATCTGAATGCAGATATTTTATATTTAAGCATTGTGTTTCGACGGTATATACATCAGATAGGCAGTACTGCAGATAGGGCTTGGCGGTCACATACGTTACGGTCCGAAATCATTTTTGATTTATAAGCTGAACACCTGGGTCTTGGGTGTCTATTGGTTTAATTCTCTAGCTAAGTGCGGCCAATGCATGTGAGAACGGCAGAAGTGAGCTGTCTGGAGAACATCAAAAACGCAATTAAAACCACCACCCTGAATCAAGGGGGCATACGACAATTGTGTTAGCGCTGTCAATAATATGGACCAGAACACTGAGTGGATTTAATAACTTGTGCATATGCTGAGTGGCCAGTGTCTCCTGCAAAAATACAATGTGGGTGTTCCTCTTGTTGTGAGACAGTGTATTCTATACCTTTTATCTAGTGTGCTGACTGGTTTGTACTACATTTGGTGCTATGTGCCGAGTTCCCAACCTGGATTTATCTCAAGGATAATAGGCTCAACTTGCACAAATGTAAAGCAAGTTGAGTGATTAACATTGATTAAAAGGAGAATGAATGAAGGGTAGCTTCACAAGTGTGCTCCAAGGTTCTCCTCCCTTTGACTTCTGGGAGACAAATGGTAATTTCCACGTGCAGTCCATTAACTGACCAATCAATAAACTCACAGAGGGCTCTAACAGGTAAAAATGCCTACTTTCCATGGATCTCAAGCTTGGTAGATAATGCTGTTTCACATTCAACAACAAAGTGACTCTCTCTGTGTCTTTTAAATACTCAGACAAATACAACTCCCAAAAGAGTCTGTCATTTTTGGGGTAAAGGCATAAAAGAGCAGAAAAATGTACAAAGTTGTCCAACTTGTCACACAGGTGCGGGTGCTATAATTGTTTGTGTGTTCACTCCCAGACATGATACATTTTCTTCCGCTCTGAGCTTTTATTTTTAGGAACACATTATCCACGCCTGGTACACTATGCGTTATTCCTATACCTGATATGGATGTGCACGTCTCACTGTCTGTTTCCATTTTACTCTCTTCTTCTACATCTGAGGCTAACTCGATCTTTTTTGGGGGCTCGTTCACCGTATCTTGGCAACTCTCTTTTTTTCTCATCTGAACCTTTCTCCGTCAGTCTCTCTCTCTCTGAACCTCTCTTCAACTCTGCTTCCCCAACTTTTGCTCACTCACTTTCTCCTACTCCCGCTCTTTCCTTTGTTTTCTCTCTCTCTCTCTCTTGCTCACTTTCACCATTGTTTCTGTTTGGAGCTCTACTTCACACTTTTACTCTCTCCCTTTCTTTCTCTCGCTCTCTCTGTCTCTGTCTTCCACATGTAGACCCCGTGGGCCTTGGAGAAACAAGGTGGTTTTGGGGCCCTGTTAGGTGGCACCACAGGCAGACAGAAGCAGAGCGAAGCTCTTTGGGAATGGTAGGGTGGCAGCCTTAGAGGGCAGCCTCTTCAAGAGTACCTTCAAATTCAGCTTTTGGAGTTACAGGGTTTTGAGGCAACACCAGACAGGAATAAAACAAGTGCTGGACTTCAGTGACAAGCAGGAATGAACAACAGCTCCATAAACTAGGTACTTCTGCAAACAATGTTAATCCCTAGCATTTGATAACTTTGTTTTGTATAAGAATTGTGACACTGAATGAGAGCATGAGATATGAGTGCACCTGATGATGCTCTGATTAAGGCAAATGTTTAGATGGTTTGATCAGGAACATAAAGGTGTTTTGTTTTGAAACTGTGAGTTTAGCTTTGGGCCTATTGTGACATAAAGCTGTGTTGATTGGGAGTGGGATTATCATACAGTAGAGGCCTAAAGGCCACTTATAATTGCCAGGAGGTGTAACAGTTCATGATTATGCTGAGCTATCGATGTGTTCTGTGACATATACTAATGTGGCTATGGCAATCAGCCTTGAGAATCAATGGAGTATAGGCGTAGAAATGGTGAGTTGCAACATCAGGTCTGTCTTTTAGCTGTTGTCAGAAGAGCCAGGCAACCTTTACCAATTAGGCATTTGGTTTGAGAGGCTAATTTATTTACCTTAGTTCTTTTCCAGTTCTGAAGCAGTGAATTACCCCCACCTTATGGATAGTATGGTGAAGCAACTGCTTCTGATTAACTCATTGTCAAGCTGTCTTGGGGCAGGGACCCATAGTATTGAGCCCTGCTGGTCTGTGCTGCTCGTGTGCTCGCCTCCATTATCAGACTCTTGACAGACTGCTATGCAAGAAATATCCCAGTTTCACCTTATCCATACCGTACCTCTCTGCGTATCACTTAATCCAAGTGGTTGTATCTTTATCCCTCCCTACTGTGCGTATCCCCCTGACAGTTCATGTTATTATCCTAAAATGTGCTGTGAATTGGAACGGATTATGAAAAGTGTTGAGTCATTGGCTGTGGAGACCTTCCCGTGTTGGAGTGCCCAATCCCACAACCTACTAAGCGGCCCTATTTCTTTGTGTTTTGCTGCTGTGGGACCCTCTCTCTCTTGCTCTCTCTACTGGCTTCAACTTAAATTCCCAACTACATACCCAAGGACAAACGTAACTATTCTTCCGTTCAACAAACTGTTTAAGGTGATAACAAAATTCATACCACATCTCACCAGTACTAAGCTTGAGGTACTAGAGCTTGATGTTTCCTCTCCCGTGACCTTTAACAGCCCTTTTCATATTTACTATACAATTACATTTGGGCTGGGGGGGGCAGTAATGTTATTTGGTAGGTATCGATATGCAATAGATAGTCTAATGTTTGTACATTAGCCACTATATTCCCAATAAACAACGCTCCCAAGAACCATGGAGCTTTAAGTTGTGACTTAAGTTCAGGACCTACAGCAACCAAAGCATCTCCTATCACATTTGTTTTATCATTATCAAGTAATTTGTGGGGTAACTGCCAGATGAGATGGTGCCCTCATCGAGTTGAGGACTTTGAGTGATTATTATTTCAATGTTTCAGATTTGGACTCTGTGGCTGTTGAAATTCGCAGTTGATTATTCAAGGTATCAAGAACAACTAAGGAGTGACTCTGTGTAACGTAGTATTTTTTTACTTTACACTCACATATTTTGCACATTCCTTTTGAGTTTAATCACTATTACACTCACCATCAACCCGCTCCGCTGTAACTCAGGCGTTGTAGCACACTGGGCGGGTATTCGGCCACCCCAGCGGGGACCCGATGAAGAAGCATGTCACCAACTAGTGGTGAGTGAGGGTCCTTCTAAACAAGAGGTTACTTGTTTTTCCCTGTTGGATGCATTTATTCCTATCCACTGGGTTTTTGCCTCCTGGATATTAGGATTGAACATGTCAAATCCTAAAGTAGCTTTACCAGGTAGGGTTTTCTGAATAACCTGTCACTTTTATTTTGTTTGACACATATGTTACGTTACACAGAGTCACTCCTTAGTTGTGCTTTATATACTATTTGGGGTACAGGAGTGTTCACTCTCGCCCTATCTCTCTTGTTGATATAAAGAGATTATTCAAGGTAGCCACAGTGGCTATGGCTTCTTTATGAACTTCTACTAACTGCAAGGACTTAGGGTATTTTTGATTGCTGTTATAAAGCTCTGTGGTTGAGCTACCTATGTTATATGACAGCTCTTTGATAATGTAATACCTGCACTTTCACAATTGCTTTATTAACCTTCCTGCTTTCTCAAATTTGCTTAAAAATGCACCATTTTTTCACAATTTTTTCAAAATTTTCTCAGTGGAAATTCCCACCTAACCCTCCTTAGGGGGTTCGGGCTCGCTCGCTGTGCTCGCTCGCTACGGTGCAGTATGATTATCAGTTTCCGCCTCACCACTTTCAAATGTCACCAGCAGCCACTGGTCCAGGGATACCAGGATCTCTAACTCATGCACCCCTTACCTTTGTAGGTTGTCACAAAACAGTTTACGATACAGCCGGAGTTGCATTTTAAGTGGCGCTTGCAGTACACTGCAAGAAATGAAAACAACTAATGTGTACAGTAAACGTTTTCAGTTGGTTTTGCTACATCAACTACTGGTGTAGCTATGGGGGGGCGGTCCGCCCCAGGCGGCACTATTTTGGGGGTGGCCGGGCTGTGGTAAATTAATTAATTACCCTGTCAGAATTTCTATACATTAATAAGAATCATGCATATAATGAGAGGCAGAGTCCGTGGTGTCCGATTCAGAAGGGCTTTAATTCAGTAACTCGAGTTAAGGGAGAATCGGGTTCCATCACCACTAGGGATCAGGAAGGATTGTCATCTGAATCTTTATTCACAGAAAACATTATATATAGTTAAAACATACATTGACTTGGATAGAGAAGGCGGAGCACTCCAGGCGGAGCAAGTGCGAGAGAGATAAGAGCACATGGGCGTGAGAAAGGGCGTGTAAGAAGGCGTACACGTGGGTGTTCACTTGATGAGTCATAGGTGTGTCATAGGTGGGTGGATACATGGAGGGGGTCTGCATGGTCAGCAGGAACCTTTATCCTACTTGTGCGCGCAAAAGTGGTCATGACGTGGAACTGACGTGTAACTGGGGAGAACTGGGGGGAGCTGACTTTCGTGCTAGTAGAGGAGTCTTGGATGTCAGGACGACCTGCACTTCTGATATTATCTGATATCTTGAGTTTGGAGGATGTATTATCTGACTTAAAGGTCGCTGGAGCAAAGGCTGCTCATCACTAAATGCTAGTGTGTGCCTATATTTCTTCGTGCATTGCGTGGGGCCATGGGCCTTCTATGGATTCGGGTTCTGTAAATCACTTGAATGGAGACAGAAAGGCTAGGCCCTATCTTTTGCAGGCGGAATATGTTTACCCCTTTCATTAGACAGGAATGTGTTTCTGTGGAGCAGAGCAGATAACTGTAGGCAAAATACTGTCTTGGCAGGCCAGGCTGGGCACCTCTCGGCTGAGCTGGAAGTATGTGAGAGGTCAGGGATACATAGCTAAACTGCAGCTTTCAGAGTGTCAGGAGGCTTGGAGCCTGAATTCGGGTCCTGGCTCGGCTGAGCCACAAAAACGATTTCATCTCGACATTAAAACGTGTACCATGTAAATGCATTGGCAACATAGGCCTCAGTGCAGAATTAACGTTTCATTCATGGAGGGCCTAATAACTGACATGCTAACTTTGGACGGAAATGCAGAGGCATTATTATTACAGGCATGAGAAGGGAATTGCATGGTGACATGGACATACATGGGATATATGTACATACATAGGGTGCATGTAGGGGGCACACTGGCCACGTAAAATTTCTATTTCCTCATTCCCTCCTTGTCCCCTACTGTGCCCTTCAGGACACATCTATATTCATGATCCCATATATCTGATCATACAGCATCATTTGCTCATCTTTATTCTTTTGTACACGTGGACGTGGACGGGGAATACAGGCAGTGGCACACAAACCGCAAATCGCTGGGCCACATTGCAGACAGAGACAGCAACTGAATATAGCTAGTAGTATTATTCCTAGGAACGGCAAAACTTTCCATCCCCATGCTGATATCACACTCCAGAGCCAACCGGACCAAGTCCATGTGCCTGGATTTTGGTGTATCTCGTGAGCTATCTTATGGAGTCTTGTTATTCCTGCGTACACGGATGGCGCGTTATTAGGAATAAACACACAACAACTGGAGCCGATCACTCTACAAGCCCCGCCCCTATCTGCCAGGATGACGTCAAGAACAAGGCGATTCTGAAGAACAACAAGTCTCATAGCAGACTGCTCCTCGGTCAAGTAAGCTAGAGCAGAAGTAGTCTCATTCACTACTGCTTCAAGTGTTCTTGTTAACCTGCGTATTAATTTACTGTTTTGGACGGGACCTATGAAGAAAAAGAATCCTTTATTGAAATCTGTATATTGCTCCAAAGCTGTCTCAGTCTGATCGACAACTGGGGATTCAGTCTTCCTCTTGTGTCTAACATGTACTAGTCGGGAATCTCTATGATAATGGGATGGGGCTAGAAAAACGGGTGGCAGTAGGAACGCTATATAACACGTCCCACCCCAGTCTAAGGGCAGACGCACATAGGCTGTCTGACCGCAAATGAAATAGGAATGGTGGGAAGCTTTGAAAGTAGACTTTCCTTTATCATTGAACTCGACCACAGTATTACAATCACTGTGTCCTAAATGCACTGAGCCTTTCTTTCTAACGCATAATTCACCTTTTACTGGTAAGACTGTTATGAACGGTGAACCTGTATTTTTCTCGGACTGGACATTCAGAATCATAAAGTTAAGGGAAACATTTCCTTGGTCGTACACTTCATTTTCTAGATCTGTTCCTTTTCTCTGGGGAAGACCATCTTTGTCTGGAAAACATGCCTCATTCATTACTTTATTTAAATTCCCCCAAATCCCTTCACTCTGGGAATCTGTGAACTTTCTGTCTTGTGATGACATTAAAGCAAACCATGCACCGCACGAACCATTGTGCGAGAACGGGAAAGGAAAGAGGGGCAAAACTCCCTTCGTTTTCTGATAAGGTGGGAGTCGGCCACATACCCAACAATTTGTTACATTACTGGTCTGGTGAGAATGGTGCAACATGCGAATAAAAGTATTGTTGCGTAGTGCTAGCCGATATGACAGTTCATGGGGTGGCAGATCACTGAATGTGTGCTCTACAGTGTCATTAAAAGAAGAATGTATATGTGAACCAAGAGGAGGAAAGAAAACATGTAGCGTCAAGCTTATACATATAATCAATATACTTAGAAGAAACATAATGATCAGAGTTACTATACATCTGCTGCGTAAGGTCTGGCAGTATTTCTCTTTCTTATCTCTCTGTCTACTATTCTGGTCTACGATCTTATACATGTCAGGAACCTGTCTAACCGATTCACCACAGGGTGGACTTAAACAATTAAACGCTGTCTGACTTACTAGACCGTAACTGTGGTTCTGAAAATTCCGGACCCTGCCATAATGGTGTACCAAGGCCTAAACACTTGTGCAGAAAATATCATCATACCACGACGAATTTGGTATCAATAGACCGGTAATGATCAGGACATTATGCCTGTGTATTTTCATCACGATACAATGATGCATGCAGGAGTTATTGGCAAATTCATTCTGAGCCCACAGGCTCTAGGTTGTGAACAAGCGTCCATTTTAGTTGTTGCCCTTTACATAGGCATATACATGAGCCAATGATTCTTAAAGGACACGTATTCCTTAGCTTGAGTTCTTCCTGACTCCCATTTGACCTGAACAGGCTGAATCTGCCTACGTGATGTTGGCCTCACCAAACCAGTCCATGCCCTCTAGTCAATCTATATTAAAGATCTGAGCAACTTGTTGTGTACATTGGCCTGAGCAAGATTAGAAGGCCGATTACAGTAGCCATGCCTGTTTATGACCCACAAGCATCCCTTATCCTACATTTCTATCTTCCACACCTGGCTCTGTTTCTCTGCTTCTGGGATTTTACAATGGGGAGGTGACTGTTTATATGATGGGGAGGAAACCAGTTCTATGGTGAGCTCCTCCGGCCTGCACAGGAAAATATGTGAAGTTTGACATATGTTCATGATGGAAGATGGGTTGGTCAGTTTGGGCAAGTAGAATGGAATTCATAATTATAGCCTGCTTTGTTATGGTACCATGGGAGCGACCTACAATGATGTGTTCGTCAGCAAGAATGTGAGCCTAGGGCCAAACTTTTTGTATAAAAGGCCTGCCTGAGAAAGCTCAGGCAGGCTCCCTCTTTCAATTGTAAAACTACGGTTGGACGACGAAGCCTCATAATAATAATAATAAAGATGTCTTTTGATTTTACAGATTGGCTGTCAATTCCTTACCTGCTTTATTATGCAAATTACTGGATAGATCCCTGGTGGGGAGAGTGAGTCATTTTCCACTTTTCTTCAGTTGGCGCCCAACGTGGGGCCTTATCATGGAGTGGTTATCTACAGGAGTATTTTGTCAAAGGATGGAGGAACTGCTGGGGAATACAAGACAGAATTCTACCAAAAAGAGGTACTCTGGGCACAGGGTTTTCTGGGGGATTATCTGTCTTTGTGGCCCAGTATGTTTTTCGATTTTTCTGACTTAAAACTCTCCTAAAGATGTCACTCCTGACTAAGGAACCCATTCTTTTTTTGCTGTAAGTATTTTTTAACAGACTGTTAGTGCAGTGGGGAATTGACAGTTATAATCTGGACAAATATTTGTGTATATGCAAATTGCAATTTGTATAGGCAGTTGAAGAGATATTTTCTCCATCTGTTTTAGTTGAAGAATAAAAATGGGTCGCTCCCAGTCCTTGGTTATTTATTGATCGCAGAAATGTGACGTTTTGGTTTGGGTACCGGTACATTTGGTTCAGTTGGTAGGCCTTTTGGTTGCTGTGGTTCAGATTATCGTTGGATAATCTTCCTCAGTATTGGTTCCTTGGTTTTATTTGAACACTGCAGTATTCAAAAACCGTGGGTCACGTACATTTGCGTGTATATCGTTGGAGATAGCCCCATGAAGTTTGAAACCCGACTAGTGAGCGCAGATGCCTGGTCGCGGTATTTTGTTTGGTATTAGTATTGACTAGGTTGCAACAAAGGATTCCCGGTTGGAGGATTCGCGTCTGATACCTCCAGTTGGAACTCCAATTTATGAGCTCTCTTTAAAGGTCTGTGAGGCTGTCTCTTTTGCAGCCTTCTGGAAATCTGTTGAAGAATTTTAAAAAAAATAGGAACTAAAACGTTTTTGTTGTAAATATGGTTTACAACTAGTTTTGGCAGGTTATTTTTGAAGACAGTCCGTAGGCTGTTCCGTGTTCCTGTCCTAAGTGTTGACCTATGGGTTAAAATGTGTGTTTAAATGTCTATGTTGTTTGTGGGTTTTGTTGTAAATTGCGACTGCGCGATTTACAAGAAATGTTTAGAGCGCGCTGCTTTGTGTGTCCTGAGTGTTTGACCCCCCTTCTGTTTTGTGTCTGGAATGAGCTCAATGTATGTATGTGTATGGGTCACCTTCAATAGATGTAAATAAGGCTCCAAAGAAAAAAATGAAAAAACGAAATTGCCTGTTCTTTAGACGCACAGTGTTAGATGTTCACAGCCAAGTCTTTTCAGCTGCAGTATATCCCAGTTAGGCAGCTGCGCCTAGGCTTGTGTGTTAATATGTATCTAATTAATAGGCAAGGGATGTAGTGAGCGTTTTATAAGTAGAACAGTCACAAATAGCAATAATTAGGCTTCATTAGAATTTTTTTTTATTAATTATGAAAAATAATTATTAAAAACAAAGTGCTACAAAAATCGTTTTTTAATATTTGTGAAGCTTAACACTCATGCTATGACCCCCTAGCATTAAAATGTTTGATTTAAGTTATGTTGTACCACGAAAATGACCAAACACTTCTGTGCGCAATTTCCCTTACCCCAGGCGCAAACAAGCTCATTTCTATAAGGTATAACTTAGTATTTTCAAAAGCATTTCTCGTAAATTGGATAGTAGACATTCTAGTAATACCCATTAACCAATAAAATTATAGAATATTTATTTCTTAGTATCCAGAATACTAAAGTCGATTTTCAGATAAATAGACTGTTTTAAATGGTTTCAGGGCCCCTTTTTAAAGTGTCTCTTTAGTAAATACATACATTTAGATCTTAATATATATGTTTGCAGGTTGTGCCTTCTTAGGATTCAGCGAGGCAATGTGTCATAGAAATTGTTTTAAATATAGTGAAATATTGCAGGTTATGTGGAAATGGTTAAACCTACTGGCCTTGTCAGCTTCAGTTACCAGGAGCAGGGGACTGGCAGAACCTGTATAACGTGTTTCCAGCAGTAGCGGCCGGCCGAGATGTTATCTTGTAAGGCTGTCTTGTTGACATTTGTGACCTTTTAATTAGGGCCTCGCCTGTGGAATGCAGCATGACATGGTTAAGCATGCATCAGCTGCCTCTTTGTATTTAAATCCCTGCCCATGCCACGGTCCTGACCTGAGGTCACTTGAATAGCCTGACTTGCTCTGATAAATTTAATTCCTGATCATGTTCATAATTTAAAAGTGTCTTCTTGTTACAAATTTGACATTAGCTGGGATGGGGTTTTTGTTTTTTTGAACTAAAATGAGCAGAGGATGCAAGGCATATGTACAGCAATGATGATTGCATTTTAGCCAAAGAATAAATAATAGCTCCAGCATGTTCCCACAAAACGCTTGTTGTTTGGTAAATTATGTCACCAACACATTCATTTTCAATTAGATATGTGCTGACACAGCATTGCATCCCGCTAATAATAATAAAAGGAACACCACACGTGGTTTGCATAGCTCCCAGTTGCTTTCAAAATGCTGCACACAAGCGCTTTATATGAGATGTAGTTGATTGTATATGATTTAAATCTGTAACCTTCATTTCATTGCAGGCTGGCTTGTTCTCATTTGCCGCATTCACATTACATCTGCGTTAAAAGCGCACATCTGAGATAATAAACAAATAGGAAAGGGTCCTGCTGGATCTTCCAGAGTCAAAGGAAGAATGATTCCCTGCAGACCTGTGATCAACACTAAACCCACTCCCCATCAGTAAACATGGCAGACGACTACAGACTTCTTGGCCCTGCAATTCCTGAACAGCAATCAGCAGCGTGGGCAGCGGTCATCAGCATGGACAGCGATCATCAGCGTGCCTCCAGTGGTACCTCCTAAGCAAGCCATTTGTTTCATCAGAAGGCGTTGTGAAAAGAAAAGAAAAAAGGAGCTGATTTTCTGTTTTGCCTCAGAAGTTCAGTGCAAAGATGCGAAGGATCCCTGCTTTTGATGGCAGGACTGTCATCCACTTTGTGCAATTTGTTCAAACTGTCATGTGCTTGAACCTCTGACAGCGCGCGGTCCCCTGACCCCTTGGCCCGAGTTTTGGCCTCACCCACACCTCTTTTGCTTTACACCAGCGGAACGGCGGTGCACCCAAGCATCCACGTTTGGAAAATGGCACTACATTCTGGTGCCCATAAGAGAGCAGCTTGAGCGTCCTCTGACACTAAATGATGAGTGTTGGAGTCTGAAAGTGCTGTTGACCTTGCTAGGTTTGTTGCTAAGTGGTGCTTGGATCTGCACGAGATGCTTTGTGCCCTTGATTAATGAAGAGCGCATCATTTGTAGTGTCTGCCACAAAGAAGAGACACTGGTGCATTGTTTTAAGACATTGAGACTTTCGAGTGAGCTGTGAGTGTTTGCCCGGAGGGCACTCGTACTAAACAGTATTGTCTTCTCATGAAAAAGCCTGAATTGAAGAGGCCCAACGCGAAGAAGACACTGGAAGCGGATTTGATGGACAATAGAAGCCTGCAATGAGAGGCTTTGGCGGACTCTGGGTATTTTCTGTGAGCTTGCATAGAATTGGAGTTTGGAAACTAATTTTTGCTGCTTTGCTGGCATTTGTTTTAAAGTACTATTCTGTTTAGTAAAAGCAGAATGAAGTCTCTCTGTGGAAGTGTATCCCTTTTTCATCTGAGAGCATTGATCAGGAACGCCACTGTTTCACTTGAACATATAATAGATTACTGAAATGCATAGGAAGCTATATAAAATGTTATTAAATTCTAGGATTTGCTTTTTGTTTAGGATTGTGCAAGTATTTTGCATTTGACTTTTGTTTTTCTTTTTCTCTTGCTTTTTCTGAAATTGTATTATGGTTTTTTGTTAAATTTTTGATTGGTTACCATTTGCCAGTTGCAGGGTCACGTAGGAGTACCAACGGTTCAGTTTGTGACCTGAGTAGTGGCAGTAGGCCTGCAGGACTTGCAGTGTCCCTATGACCTGCTAATAATCACAGCTGAAGTACTCTATCAAGATCGCGTGAGCGACATTAGAAAATGGAGATTGTATTGAGGAATGACGATGAAAAGCAAGAGATGAAAAACCGAAATTATAGAATGTTGTTCTCTAAGGGTGGTATAACTTTCTCTATTTTAATACTTTTATGTATTCTATTAGTTATTATATTACGTCTGCACCAACTTCTCAACCTACTCTTTCTTTACTGTTTCTTCACATGACTTTCATATTTTACCTGAACATACATTGGTTAGGCCAGAGTTTACTGATAGACCCTTCTGTACAGCTTCTACATCAACACTAGAACATCAATAATTGTTGGGTGGGTGATCTTATACCACATACTACAGATAGAGGTGTTCACTATTTGGTCCTGCCATATATGGCCTTTGTACCACTACGTGTGTAAGAAGACTTGTCCCGAGAGAGTTGCTAAATAGTAAGATAATACTACAGCAACCTCTTGATGATCTGATAAGTATAGACCTAGGTTCAGACTGACATGGGTTTAGGTTATTGCCTATATAAAGGGCAAAAGGAGCGTCTGTGGTTCTGAAAATTCCGGACCCTGCCATAATGGTGTACCAAGGCCTAAACACTTGTGCAGAAAATATCATCATACCACGACGAATTTGGTATCAATAGACCGGTAATGATCAGGACATTATGCCTGTGTATTTTCATCACGATACAATGATGCATGCAGGAGTTATTGGCAAATTCATTCTGAGCCCACAGGCTCTAGGTTGTGAACAAGCGTCCATTTTAGTTGTTGCCCTTTACATAGGCATATACATGAGCCAATGATTCTTAAAGGACACGTATTCCTTAGCTTGAGTTCTTCCTGACTCCCATTTGACCTGAACAGGCTGAATCTGCCTACGTGATGTTGGCCTCACCAAACCAGTCCATGCCCTCTAGTCAATCTATATTAAAGATCTGAGCAACTTGTTGTGTACATTGGCCTGAGCAAGATTAGAAGGCCGATTACAGTAGCCATGCCTGTTTATGACCCACAAGCATCCCTTATCCTACATTTCTATCTTCCACACCTGGCTCTGTTTCTCTGCTTCTGGGATTTTACAATGGGGAGGTGACTGTTTATATGATGGGGAGGAAACCAGTTCTATGGTGAGCTCCTCCGGCCTGCACAGGAAAATATGTGAAGTTTGACATATGTTCATGATGGAAGATGGGTTGGTCAGTTTGGGCAAGTAGAATGGAATTCATAATTATAGCCTGCTTTGTTATGGTACCATGGGAGCGACCTACAATGATGTGTTCGTCAGCAAGAATGTGAGCCTAGGGCCAAACTTTTTGTATAAAAGGCCTGCCTGAGAAAGCTCAGGCAGGCTCCCTCTTTCAATTGTAAAACTACGGTTGGACGACGAAGCCTCATAATAATAATAATAAAGATGTCTTTTGATTTTACAGATTGGCTGTCAATTCCTTACCTGCTTTATTATGCAAATTACTGGATAGATCCCTGGTGGGGAGAGTGAGTCATTTTCCACTTTTCTTCATAACTTTGACCTATACTCCTGTTGCGGAGTCTTTTCTAGCAAAGGGGGCTTTGAGTCACTGGTTTCTGGGCAGTCCTTAGTTTCGATTACGGTTCCGTGTCCATGGAATCTTTTGACGTGTTGGGCATGGATCCTGCCCTTCCTTCCCTCGACCTTGACGGCGGTCCTCGTTGTAAGCAGTACTAACTTCGGTGCTCGCCAGCGGGGCTCGAGAGGACTTGAACGGTCAAAATTCCGCACCAACACTGTATCTCCAGGAACAATGGAGTGTTCCTTAACTTCGGTGTTGTCGGGGAAGGCGGCTGCAACCTGTGAACGACAAGAGAGGAGTGCAGACATCAAGGAAGCCAGGTAATCTGTCAGCATATTACTGTCAACATCAGTTATTCTCTTTGGCATAGGCGTACCCCACATATTCGGCAGTCTACCAAAAACCACCTCGTACGGGGACAGTCCTGTTCTGGAATGAGCTACCATACGCATGTAAAAGAGGGCAACCGGCAAGGCTACCATCCAATCCACGCCTTTTTCTGCACAGACTTTCGCTAATTTTGTCTTAAGTGTCTGATTGTGTCTCTCTACAAGGCCTGCTGCCTCTGGGTGTCGTACACAATGGAACTTCCACTGGTACCCTAACAGAAGAGATACTTGTTTCATTAATTCAGAGGAGAATGGCTGACCGTTATCTGAGTACACGACACAGGGCAATCCGTACTGCGGAAAGAACTCTTGAACCAACTGCCTGGCAGTGGTCACAGCAGTGTAATCCGGGACTGGGTACGCTTCTGTCCATCTGGATAATGCACATACAACTACTAGGACATATTTGTATCCTCGACATCTGTCCATCTGGATATAATCCATCTGGAGGACTTCAAAAGGGTGGTCAGGAGGATGAAATCCACCTTGTTCCACTGGAATGCCTTTGCCTGGATTGAACTGGCAACAGATCATACAGGTACGTACTTTCTGTTTTGCTGCTGCACGCAGGTGCTTGTTGAACCAAATATTCTGTAAACTGTCTAGCATAGCCTTTTCTCCTAAGTGTGCGGGACTATGTGCTGTGTTTATGATGACTTGAACCATAGAGTCAGGGAGAAACCATGTAGCTCTGCCTTTTGTCATCCATCCCTGGTCAGTCTGGACCCCTCCTTGTTCAGTCCATTTCTTTATTTCGTCTGGAGTGGCATGTGTCTGTATGTCGAGTACATCTTGTGAGGGATCCCTGACTGTCATACAATTTGTCAGTGATGGTACTTCTGTCTTTGTCGTGTCTGTTGGAGTCTGGGCTGTAAGTTTAGCTGTTCAATCTGCCAGGTCGTTACCCTGGGAAATGGTGTCAGTGACTTTCGTATGTGCTTTGCACTTCATGATGGCTATGGCTGTTGGCAAGTGTATAGCTTCTAACAGAGCCTGAATGAGGGGACCATGCTGAATTTTGGCCCCATGAGAGGTCAGGAAACCTCTCTCCTGCCATAGAACTCCGAAGTCGTGAACGACCCCGAAGGCATACTGTGAATCTGTGTATATGTTTACTTTCATGTTCTTGGCTCGTATGCAGGCTTGTGTCAGAGTGATGAGCTCTGCTGCTTGTGCTAACAATGTGTCAATTTGTTGTGTCTCTATGACTTCAGTATCAGTGGTCACTGCATATGCGGCCACTAACTCTCCTGTGCTCGTTCTCGTGCATGAACCATCCACATAAAGTGTCAGGTCGGGGTCTGGCAATGCAATGTCTGTCAAGTCTTGTCTTGGTTTCGTCACTGTATTTACTACTTCCACACAGTCATGTGGTGCAGTGTCCGCTGTGCTTGAGGGCAAGAGTGTAGCAGGGTTTAAAATATTACATCTTCTGATCTCTATGTGTGGCTGAAATAATGTCAGTTCATATCCTGTCAGTCTTGCTACAGTCAGGTGTTGTGTCTGAGTCCTGTTCAAGAGAACTTCCACTGAATGTGGAACCTGTACTGTCAGGGGGTGTCCTAACACTATGGAATCACTCTGTCTTATTGCTAGGGCTGTTGCTGCAACTGATTTCAGGCACGCAGGCAGAGCCTGGGCCACTGGATCCAATGTACTAGAAAAATAAGCACAAGGCTTGTGTTTTCCTGCTTGATCTTGTGTAAGGACAGATAATGCTGTACCTTCTCGTTCAGTGACAAAAAGTGTAAAAGGCTTGCTGTAACAAGGAGTCGCTAAAACCGGTGCTTGACATAGAGCTTTTTTCAATTCTTCAAATGCAAGTGTATGTTCTTGTGACCAAGGGAGGACAGTCGAAGACGCTGCCTCCTGTGTTGTTAACTGTATGAGTGGCTTTGCTAGATATGCATACTGGGGAATCCATTGTCTGCAGTAAGAAGTGAGGCCAATGAAGGCCCGTACTTCCTTTTGTGTCTTGGGCTGTGAAAGATTTGCAATTAACTGAATGCGGTCTTGTGTTAGCTGTCTACCCCTCTTGGACAGCAAGTGTCCAAGGTACACCACTTGCTGTGCACAGAATTGCAACTTTGAAGGGGACACTTTGTGCCCCTTGTCTGCCAGAAAGTATAAGACTGTTAGTGATGCACGTTCGCAGTCTCGTTCAGTTTGTGCTGTGATCAAGATATCGTCCACGTATTGGAGCAGTGCGGTGTCGGCAGGCATGTGAATACTGTCTAGTTGTCTTTTAAATGCTTGACTGTAAATACTGGGACTTTCTGTGAATCCTTGAGGAGCCCTTGTAAATTTAAAACTGCGTCCATTTAAACAGAATCCGAAAAGGTACTGGCTCTCTGGATGTATTGGGACACTGAAGAAGGCGTTCTTGAGATCGATTACAGTAAAGAACGTCGCTTCGGAATCAATTGCAGTCAGTAATGAAGAAATGTCTGGGACCACTGGGTACTGCGGTATTATGCATTTGTTCAGTTCTCGGAGGTCAATCACTAGTCTGTGGACCGGTGGTGCATTAGGGTCAGTTTGTTTAAGAATAGGGATTACAGGTGAATTACATACATTTGAGTCAGTTTCTACTACCACTCCCTGTGCAATGAGTTCGTCAACAATTTTCAGTAATGCTACTACGGCATCAGGTGGTAACTTGTATTGTCGGATTCGTGGCAGTACTACTCCTCGTTTGAGAGTGACACTGTGTGGCGTGATGTGCATGTAACCTACATCAGTCGGACCTTGTGCCCATAAATGCTGTGGTACATTCTGGAGTCTGGGATCAAAATCTTTCAACACATAATGTCCTTTAAAATCACATAAAAACAATCGCACTCCTTCCGGAGAACAACAAATTACTGCTCCTAGTTCCTTCAAGGTCTTTATACCAAGCAAATTTTCTGGACATGACTTAGTAAGTAACAAGTCTGTAGTACGGGACAATGGACCGACTCCTAGGGAAACTGGCTTTGATACTTCGTTAACAATAGGCTTTCCTGAAAATCCCAGGGAAATATTCTGTGAGCCTGAGAGGGGTGCCCCTGGAACCTCGTCATGACTGATGGTAGTTCTGCTCGCCCCTGTGTCAATCAGAAATTTTCTGTCTTTTCCCAATACACGACTATGTACATAGGGACCCTCTTCATCTACAGGAACCTCAATAAGGGGCAAGCCAACCTCCCTCTCTAGGCTGTTTCATGAGTACTGTTGATATTCTGGATAGTCTGACTGTGCGTACTGGTACATTTGTTGCGTGACATGTTGTGTGGCAGCTATTGGTTGCGGTAAAGCTACTGTCTGTTGCGTGTTCTGTGGCGTTTGCGTGTTCTGTGGGGCGCTATTCTGTCTGGGAGGATGCGGCCTTTCTTTTGTATTGCCTGTAGCTATATTGTGTTTCAGGACAGCACATTCATTTACATAGTGACCTGGTTGCTTGCAATAATTACAGTTCCCTTTAACAGGTGCCGTGCCCTTTTTATGCCCATCAGCTGGTACTGATTGTGCGACTAGCACTTTCATTTTCGTATCTTTCATGCGTCTCTTTTCATGTTCCTGTTCCTCTCTAATTCTGTTCTGGTGGTATTGTAACATTTGCAACATTTGGGAAGGGCTATTTGCTTGCCAGGTACTCTCAACTTTCAGTACTCTATTCTTGATCGGGGGTAAGGAATTCTCTACTAATTTACTCACAAAAGATGTGGATACGATTCACTATTTGGCTTAAGGCCACTATTAATAGTAAAACATTTTTCGAATCTAGAATAAAAATCACTAGTGTCTTCGTCTTGTTTCTGTTTACATGCTGAAATAGCATCCCAATCTTCCTTTTTAGTAACCAATAGTCTCGGCAGGACCTGTATCAAGAGTTCAGGTAGTTCCTTAGCTTTTGCCCCAAGACCAACACCAGGGTGCCGGCCTTTATCCTCTGTTTCCAATTCTGCCCAATTTATCTTTTTCTCTCCCACCTCCCAGTCTTTTTCTTTTAGATTTTCATAAATGCCTGCTGGTAACAATACCTTTAATAATTTAATGATGTCAGCGTATGTGTAATCCCCTATGCGGAGAATGTCTTTTAATTCACGGTGGAACCCCCCTGGGTCTTTATCATGGCAGGGCAGCAACTTTTTCATTTCCAGTATTTCTATTTTCGTCAAGGGTGTGTAAACATATACTCGTTGAAGCTCATTATTTTCATTTTTGACGGGATGTACCTCTCGTAGGGGGTTCTGTCTGTCTATGTGTAAGATCTTTCTGTCGTGGTGTGGGGCAGGAATCAAGTGCGTGGTCAGAAAAGTTAAGTACTTATGTCGTTGATCTAGAATGACATTCATTAATTCGGTACCTAGGCCTATCCATCTCTCTAGGAGTATATCGTCCAGTAATTTATACAAGGGACAGGGATCAGAATGTTGACTCTCGTACAACGTGATCAGATGTTGAACCATGTAAATACCAGCCAAACGCTGTTCTTCCGGGGGAAGGCTCAAAAAGGTCTGAGCCACTACATCACTATTATATATGTTAGAATTAGTCACCCATTGAACGGCTGACCGGGCTAGTTCCTGTTCGTGTATAGTGTGGGGTCTACCGCCCCCGCCCCCTGCTCGTCTTTTCAGTGCATTCTCTGTAGCTTGGAATAGGTGTTCGAGAGAATATCTTTCTGGTATGGGAGGTCCATGTTTACTGTAGTCGAGGCACTTGGGCCTGTCAAACTGTCTTGCTCTGCCTACGTAATTCATTTTATCCACTTCCTCTGTTTCGAGCTCAGCATCCTCTGATGCTGAATCCTCTCTCTCTTCAGACTCTTTCCTGTGTACGTTTAGAATTTCTTTTCGTATTTTCCTGTACATGCATTCTGTCTTTGCCACTGTATCATGTTTACCGGCAGCTATGTTGTCACTCCAATCAATCATACCTCTAGTTACTCCTTTATCTGGCTGGTCTTGTTCCCTGATCAGACAATTCATTAAAAAACGTAAAATTGCGCGTTGAACCTCCACCTTTCTTTGTTCCATGGCCTCATGTATACTCTCGGGTCCCTCCCCCGTTCTAATGAAGTGGTATATTTTGTCTAAATTGTCTTTCATGCCTGGTAATGTGATCAGATACTCTGCAACGCGTCTTAATCGTAGTGAGTACATGAGCATTGGCCCACACCTGGTACTGGATCGTATATACAATGTGAAATCGTTACATTATGCTTATAGGGTGATGCTGTCATTTGCGGCGTTCGTTGTAATGCTAGCTCTTGGAGTGCTCGTGTTGGTGGCGGTGTTTGCGGCGTATTTGTCGTCCCCCCTCCCACTGCCCCTTATCCTAAATCGTCTTTCACTGTCACTGAAGGCCGCACTTGTGTAAACTGTTCCTGTGATGCGGGCAGGGGGAGAAAAGGATTGTTGCCAGGAGGAGGAGGAGGAAAACCTGCATTAACATAATCCGGAGCAGGCTCCTCTAAATAGGAAGAAAGGAAGACCTCCGCGGCTGTCTGTTTATGACTACGCACTTTAGTCGGGATCAGTGGTGGCGGCAAATTACCGGGTACTTCCGGGGTCACTTTAGCTAGTCCTTCAGCGAGGACGGGATACATGCCTTTGATAAGGGCATTTCTTTCTCTATCTGCTTGTTCTGCCTTGACCCGTTCCCCTTCTTCCTTTAGTTCTTTTTCTCTGGCTTTTTCTGCTGCTTCTTTACTTCTCTCTGCTTTTTAGAATTCTTTCTCTGTTCTCCTATGCGCTTCTTTACGCCATAACTCAATGGCATCTTTCTGGGACTGTCTAGCTTTCTTTTTCCATAGTGCTTCCTCTGCTCTCATAATGCAATCAGCATCCCATGTTCCTGAGGCAGGCCATCTATACTTCTCTTCCAGATTCTTCGTGTAATCTACCCATAAGTCTAAAAACAGTATGGCATCTAGCCCATGCTTCTGGTACATAAAATGACCAGGTGTGTCCCTAGGCGGGACGGGAACTGCCTCTTCGAGTATCCCTTTCCTGGTCCCTATCTGACGTAATTTCGAAAACAGTGGCATGTTGGAACTAACTTTAACGAAAACACAATATACACAAGAATAGACTGGAAACAACCATTCACACTACAACATTAAAACATTAAAAACAGATACGTCCTAACTGGTACATAGAAAAAGAACATGATCCTGAAAAACTGTTTACTTTATGTACTGCAAAACAGTACAACCATACCGGTCTTGTAAAGAGACGCGTCTTTACCGCATCCACCGAAATGGACACGTCTTTACCGTATCTGTGTACCCAGATACTTCTTTACCGGGCTCAAATAAATGAACACGTCTCTATGCGTTCCCAATAACGGTACTCACCGGGAAGCAGAACTGAAGGCCTCGGAAACTCGATACTGCGTGACTGCTACTGCTGCTGCTGCGCATGCGCCTCGGAACAGGTGGGACTCGGGATACCTCGGACCTTGCTCTCTCGGCTTGGGCTCTGGTTGGGATGGTCCGCGATCCTCACCTCCTCGTGTGGATGCCTGGTCGCAGTCTCCGTCTCCTCCGTGGGCCTGAGGGAGTAGGCAGGAAGTCCCGCTGTCATGTACACTTGAAGTCCGTCACGGCTGTAGAAGGGGGCAGGGGGCTGGACCTACATCGCCGGCGCGTGGGGAAGGGGACTGGTCCCTATTCGGGCACCAGATTAATGTGGTAAATTAATTAATTACCCTGTCAGAATTTCTATACATTAATAAGAATCATGCATATAATGAGAGGCAGAGTCCGTGGTGTCCGGTTCAGAAGGGCTTTAATTCAGTAACTCGAGTTAAGGGAGAATCGGGTTCCATCACCACTAGGGATCAGGAAGGATCGTCATCTGAATCTTTATTCACAGAACACATTATATATAGTTAAAACATACATTGACTTGGATAGAGAAGGCGGAGCACTCCAGGCGGAGAAAGTGCGAGAGAGATAAGAGCACATGGGCGTGAGAAAGGGCGTGTAAGAAGGCGTACACATGGGTGTTCACTTGATGAGTCATAGGTGTGTCATAGGTGGGTGGATACATGGAGGGGGTCTGCATGGTCAGCAGGAACCTTTACCCTACTTGTGCGCGCAAAAGTGGTCATGACGTGGAATTGATGTGTAACTGGGGAGAACTGGGGGGAGCTGACTTTCGTGCTAGTAGAGGAGTCTTGGATGTCAGGACGGCCTGCACTTCTGATATTATCTGATATCTTGAGTTTGGAGGATGTATTATCTGACTTAAAGGTCGCTGGAGCAAAGGCTGCTCATCACTAAATGCTAGTGTGTGCCTATATTTCTTCGTGCATTGCGTGGGGCCATGGGCCTTCTATGGATTCGGGTTCTGTAAATCACTTGAATGGAGACAGAAAGGCTAGGCCCTATCTTCTGCAGGCGGAATATGTTTACCCCTTTCATTAGACAGGAATGTGTTTCTGTGGAGCAGAGCAGATAACTGTAGGCAAAATACTGTCTTGGCAGGCCAGGCTGGGCACCTCTCGGCTGAGCAGGAAGTATGTGAGAGGTCAGGGATACATAGCTAAACTGCAGCTTTCAGAGTGTCAGGAGGCTTGGAGCCTGAATTCGGGTCCTGGCTCGGCTGAGCCACAAAAACGATTTCATCTCGACATTAAAACGTGTACCATGTAAATGCATTGGCAACATAGGCCTCAGTGCAGAATTAACGTTTCATTCATGGAGCGCCTAATAACTGACATGCTAACTTTGGACGGAAATGCAGAGGCATTATTATTACAGGCATGAGAAGGGAATTGCATGGTGACATGGACATACATGGGATATATGTACATACATAGGGTGCATGTAGGGGGCACACTGGCCACGTAAAATTTCTATTTCCTCAGGGCGGCGCCTCAGTAGTATCGGAATCAAGACGACACGCCACTAAATCTTAATTGGCAGCCAAAGTGCGTTGCGCAGCATAACTAAGCCTTGATTGGCCAGTGTGTGGAAATGCTACTGCATTGCACGCACCACCTGAGCCTATTTTAACAGTGTACCTTCACGTTTGGATCAGGGGCCGTCAATCTGGAAGCGCGAAAGCGCTACCAATGACGGCCCTGCAAACATTTAACATGTAGGGCCCGCCCATGGCAGACTTGTAAACTGTCCTGTTGATTAGCACGCTGCGCGCACCAATGCGCGTAGTGAGGTGCATGAATGCAATCCAGTGACTGATATGACACCTCAACACAGCAGGCCACCACAAGTTGTTGACTCGAACCGACTCTCGGCCAGTCTCAGCCCATAAGCCAAAGCCAGTGGTTCACGATCTGTGCCAGGACGCCACTGTGCGCTGTTAAAACAAACCAGGGGCGCCGCAAACAGATGCAAATCAGTTTGGGAACCACTGCACTAATCCCTTTTGTTTACATCGCTGCTACTTTGCTCTACAACCTAAAGTGAAACTCGTACTTTCTGTTCTGCAGTAACTGAACTTTTCCTTCCGGTGTACTGACCTCTTTAGTAGGTCACAGCAAGATAGTGCAGGAAGTGGAAGTAGGCAGTGCTGACGCTCCGATGTATAAGTTGCACCATCAGGAGAGCCACTGCCAGCATCAGCCAGAGGTAGCCCACAAAGGCCGGCTTAATGGCAGTGCCAAGCGCAGGTAGCATGGCCCAGCAGCTGACTTGCAAAGGTAAGAAAGAGTGCAGATGCTTATAGGTGCCTCACTGTTTTATTAGAAAGGAGCAACGTGGAAGCCCTTTACTTGCCGCATGTTTGCTGTTGCCAAGTGTGGGGAGCCTGCAGGTGGTGATTTTGTAAACATAGTGGCATCATCTCATTCTGTGTTGTTAGCAATCACATTGAATTAGATCAATTAGTGACTTTCTGAAGAGTTGTGCACACTTGCTCTACAGTGCTAAAGTGAGGATATGCCATGTACAAGTTCTGAGAGATAGAATACAAAATATATATTTCTCTAAGAGCAAGAATTAGAGTTTCTTGCATCCGTGGACTGCTTCAACTCAGCATATAACCAGTTTGTAAACTGTCCCTAATTTTTTGCAATAACTTGAAACCAACTACTTGTAGCAATCAAAAGTTTTGATTTTTGTATTTAAAATGATTTTTCCCCCGTGGCTATTGGGTGTGGAATTTTAGAATTGTACAAGTGCACATGCAGTTGGGGTCTGTCAGATTTTCTTAGATTAACACTCTGCTCAGAGATGTTAGACTTGCTCCCACTTAGTGACACTCAACGTATCCTAATATGCTGTTCCCTTTAGGCTTTCTTTTTTATTGCACACAATCGCATTGCCCTGCTCTGAGTTAAGAGCATGCTTTGGATCTCCAATTATGAATGAACATATTCTAAGAAGCAAATAGATCAGACTTTTTTTGTAATGCATGTTATGTGACACAGGTGGACATAATGATGATTGTGGTTTGTGATTTATTTTTGTACGTCTGTGTTTGTATGGATTTTTGAGTGCATAACAGGTACATTGCTTTATCCATGTAATATATACATAGTTGAAATTTGAACTGATAGTGATACAGTTAAGATGGATCAGTTAAATTAAAACATGATCACTTTATCAACATACAACAAGCTGGAATCGTAAAAAAGCTGTTAAACGAAAATTTGATTCTTGTCCTTCTGGCCTCATACGGTCACTTGCCCTAGATATCTCCGATTATTGCGCCTTTCGGACATAGAGTAGTTGAAGCTCAGATAGGGACAGGGTGGGTCTGGTTGAGGATAGGCCATGGACATTGAACATGGGTGGTGGGTGAGCGAGGTTAGGGTGGTGGTAATGGGGGATTTCTGGTTATATGTTTTTCTCTGTTTCCCTTCGACATTGCAGGGTTGTGCATACTAGCCCTTCGCTAGTTTAAACTTACACCAGTACGAATGGTCTCATTGGCCCATTAGTGATCCATTGCAAAGTCAGTTTTAGGAGCTGCTCTGCTTAAAGCCATGAGGAGCTGATAGATTTAAAGGAGTTGCACAGCCTGAGATTTCACTGATCAATGGTGATATGAGAGCCCGACAGCACGTATGAAGAAGAAGTATTAGCGGTGATACTACCTGTCTCTCGGACCTCTTTCAAGTGCTCGCTGTCCTTTTTCCCCTGCAACAGGGGCGGCAATCTTAGGGATAGCCCCGGGTGCCACAAGCTGTAGCTACGCCTCTGACATCAACAGAGTTATCAGTTGTCTGATATTTAAATACCTCTTCAATAATTCACGATATTGAGTCTCCCATTTTTTTTAAGAACTCGCGGGGTCTCTGCTCCCCAACTGTATTTACTACACACTCATCTATTCCAGATCGTGCTTAGATCTACCAGATGGATGTTGGAGGAAATAAATTACGACCCCACAAAAACGTGTCTTGGGTTTAGGTTAACATATTGCCACTATGGAAACTTGTTGCTTTGTGCGCAGTCCGTACACAAATAGGTCATGAGCCAGACCCCTATTGGTGTATTGAAAAGCAAACCTACCTATGCTGTGACAAGTTGGTCAAAGTAGGCTGTGCAAAGGACTCAATAACATGTTGGAAGAAATACAGCAGCATAATAACAGTTCAGTAGTTAAACATGTACAAAGTTTCTGCCTCAGCAATTGTTAGTCACTGTGCTTTTTATGGAGTATAGGCCTGCAAAAAGGGGTGATTGCCTATGTTCACAATACGTCACGACTAGTGGTTGCCCTGCATGTGTTCCCTCCACCCCCCCTCCACCCCTAAAAATTTCATTATATATGTTTCTTTAAGGAAGTGAAGGTTGTACATGATATAAAACTTACGTTAGTGACTTGCACGCACTCCACAATCTCTGATACAAAGTGCACAACAAAGTTATGGGCAAATGACAAAAATAAAATTCAACTGAGGAAACAGTCCGGGTGGTTTGTATTTCTTTTCTAGTCTGGAGCATGCAACAATTTCCTCTGCTAATATAAAGTGTCAGAGATGAATGCACTGTTGAGCAGCAAGCTGAAAGTACTACAACAGCCTACTCTGCACCTTGTCTGCTTCTTTTTGAACATTCACACTATATACCCTGTTTCCAGCCTCCTTACCACTGAAGGACATCCAGAAGATAGTTATGCACCCTACTACATCCCAGCCTGCCACCTACCATGTTTTAGTCAATTTCAATTCAATTCAAAAATAGCTTTATTCGGTATTTTGACAAAAAAACATAAAAGCATGACATACAAATACGAGACAAAAAAACAGACTAGACATCTTTTCTCATGTACAAAATTTCTTACAATATAAAATATCATCAGGATAAAAAGGATAAAATAGAACAAGTTCATTGAAATGTGAATGTATAACAATTCTAAAATTCATTTACAAGACTCTAGGAATTCATACAGTCTACTGCTGTATACGTATTATTTGGTGTTTATAAGGAACATTATAATACGAATTTTCAGTTTTATGTTTATCCAAGAAGTCCTATGCGTTTCCCATAGAGCCCCTGCATTTTACAATAAATGCCAGGAATTTTATCGCTGTCACTATGGTAACTTCATCCTGCAGCATGTATAATCTGAGCAGTGCAGCTTTGCAGGTTCTTACACCCCATAACTTTAACAATGGTAACAGATATCTTTTTCTCCCCCACTCATAGTATTTACAAAAGAATATACAGTGTAGGTTTGACTGTCTAGATAAGTCATCACACGGGCAATTTTCCATGTTTACAGACCAGATGTTTGTAATAGGGAAAGATACAAGCCTATAGAACGACTCCGTCCTCATTCGAGTCAGGAGCATTCTATGGTAGCACGAATAAATTGGTGCTAAATAGGCATGGATACCCGGGCCATGTAAGATATTACGATGAGCTACTATGGTGGACTTGTGCCCGTCTAAATACCATCTTCGTTCCACCAGTAATTCTAAACATGCCGTTTTTAAAGATTTTTTTGATATTAGTGAGCATGTTGTGGGGTTTGAATAAAGATCTGGTTTACCAATAGAAAGACAGAACTTTTTCACATAAGCTAGCCATGGTTGTTTGGTAGACTCAGAGTAGTTTAGACAATCATTGATTACTTCCCTGTTGAACCCTGTATCCTCGCATGTCCAAATCTTAAACCACAGCATTACAGGTGCTATTTTTATCAAATCTGTGATATGTACTCTGTCCAGTTCGTTGTGGCACACAGTAGTAGACGTAGAGCGAGGGACTGAGAGTAGGTATCTAAAGAAAGCATTTTCCACTGTTTGGATCTGTGTGCTATCTGCTATGCCCCATATACCCGCCCCATATACGGCGGTAGACACGCATTTAGCAGCATATATCTTCAATAATATGTTCACAGGTTTCTTGCCCAGTCTCTTAGCAAAGTGTTTAAGAGCGCCTATTGTACGGGCAAAAGCTAAATTCCTCGAGGTTATTGCTGGTGACCATGTTCCCTTATTATTAAATGTAATTCCTAAATAGGAAAAGGTTTTGGTCATCGCTATCTTACTGGTGTTTACAAAGGTTTTGCAGTCTGGTGTGTTTTTCCGCAGGGAGCATGACATTGTAAATGTTTTCCCCTCATTTATTTTTAAGCCTCTTGAGGACATAAAAGATGAGAAACCTGTTATGGCTTTCTGAAGACCTAGCTGTGTACGAGCCATAATCACAGCATCATCAGCATACAATAATAAAGATACTGGGGTGCCATTTATTTTAGGGTAGTCAACTCTAAGATCATTTAAAACGTCTGCTATCTCGTTGATGTATAGATTAAAAAGAAATGGCGCAAGGATGCAGCCCTGACGGACACCCTTCGCTATGGGGAATTTTTTTGTTCGCTCGCCATTTTTACCATATCTAACCGCTGCACCCGCATCTCTATATAATTCCTGTATAAAATATAGAATGTTTTTATCTATGCCCAGCTTTGTCAAAGTTTTCCACAGCACCGCATGATCGAGGCAATCAAAAGCCGAGGATAAATCGACAAAAGTAAGGAAGAGGTTCCCTTGTTTCTTGCTAATATACTTATTTATTATTAAATTCAAATTTAAACCCTGCTCTACAGTGCCAACTCCAGTTTTGAAGCCGTACTGTAATTTAGAAAGGATCCCTTTGTCTTTGGACCAAGATTGTAGTTTAGTTAGCAGTATTCTACCTGCCACTTTCATTAATGTGTCCAGCAGGGAAATAGGGCGGTAGCATTTTGGGTCCTGCCTGTTCCCCTTTTTGAATATTGGGATAATTATGGCTTCATGCCATGAATCAGGAAATCCTATTGTGCTATACGCATTTAATACGTTTGCTAATAATGGAGCCCACAGTTCTGCATTGACTTTAAATAAGTCAATGGGGACTCCATCTGGGCCGGGAGCTTTTAAGTTTGCGCTCTGTGAGATTGCTAGTTCAACCTCCGCAGGGCTAAAAACTATATTTAAAGGGAAGCTATCTGGAATCGCCGGATTCCTGTTATAGATGTTATGTTCTGGGGTCATATTTATTGCCTCTTTTTTGTATAAAGAGGTAAAATAGTCAACCCAGACATCTTCCATTATGGCTATCTCCATTGAATCTGCCTTGTTGTTCGAGGAAAAGAAAGGAGCGTTAATTTCCTTCCAAAAAGAGACATCGTCTCTTGTGGAGCTTGCCTTTACTAGGGCTTCCCAAGCCTGGTTTTTAAGTTCATCCTGTCGTTGCCTTAGCGTCTGCTTATAGACACATCTTGCTTGCTTAATCGCACTATTATCCTTGGGAAGTGTCTTTAGAGCCTGTAATAGGTCTTTGTGGGCTTTAGAGCAGGCGGGATTGAACCAGCCATGTTCTCTCTTTGCTATACCTCTCTTGAGCTTTTTTGTTAATTTATCATTTGTAGTGGCGATTATGCTTCCATATGCCGCTATAATTTGCTGAGGGGTGGTATTGGATTCTAGGCAGACCATGAATTGGTTCATTTCTTTCTGCACTAGATCTTTTAGAAAGGTTGTAGCATCGATTTTTCCCCACTTTATAGCATACCCGTTTTTTCTTGCCAATGACACCGAGCGGCCATGTAGGATACTCGTTATGCTTTGCTCGGGGCGCTCATCTTTCTCGATAAAAATTGTGGTGCTGATCGGGTAGTGGTCGCTTAATACTAGGTCTTCCGTATTGAAGGCCCCCAGGCAGCCCTGGTTCTTGTTAGTCACTAAGATGTAGTCAATTGTGGTGCCTGACCCCCGCCCAAAGAATGTTGTCTGGAAGGCTACATAGGGCTCGCAAAGTTCATTAGCGAACCCCATGTCCCAGTCATGCATTAGTTGGTTAAGCATGTTCCCAATAGTGGAATGTTCAAAATGTGTGGTGGGGTCCCCTCTTAAATTATAAATGCCGCAATGTTTTGTGGCACTATAGGGGCACAGATGACAATTATAGTCTCCCACTACCAGGATGCAATCTGCATTTTTATCACCCCTCAAGAGCATTGCGTTAAGCTCTGCTATTAAGGCTTTGGGCTCTACTTTGGGGATTAAGGCTTTGGGCTCTACTTTGGGGAAGGCTTTGGGCTCTACTTTGGGTAATGTTTTAGTCACGTATACTGTGGACTACGGCAACGCCCTCTACGCCGGAACCACCGCCAAGCTCCAGAAGAGACTCCAGCGGATCCAGAACGCCTCAGCCAGACTCATCCTCGACATCCCACGACACAGCCACATCTCTGGACATCTGAGAGACCTGCATTGGCTCCCCGTCAACAAAAGAATCACCTTCCGCCTCCTCGCCCACGCACACAAAGCCCTACACGATCAAGGCCCGAGCTACCTCAACAACCGCATCAACTTCTACGCTCCCAAACGACATCTCCGATCAGCCAGCCGCGCCCTCGCCGCCGTCCCCCGCATCCGAAGAACGACAACAGGAGGAAGGTCCTTCTCCTACCTGGCCACCAAGACCTGGAACTCCCTCCCTCCCGACCTGCGCCTGACCCAAGACCACCTCTCCTTCAGGAAGAAGCTCAAGACCTGGCTATTCGAGCAGTAGCAGCATTCCCCCCCCCCCCCCCCCCCCCCCCCAAGCGCCTTGAGACCCTCCGGGTAAGTAGTGCGCTCTATAAATGTCTGTGATTGATTGATTGATTGATTATAATGTTTTGCATTCCTCTACCTCCATATTTTTATGCTTCCTTCAGTTGAACAGCCTCTCCCCGGCAGAAGAGATTCTACCTCATTTATGCAGAAGCTGACCCTACGATAGCTGCCAATTAGCTCATATCCCCAAATTGTAGATTACACACTTCAGACATGCTAATGATGGCTTCAACAAATACTGGCTATACTCTTCGACCCGTTTCTAAGCATCACTGACATTCGCAACACGTGTAAAGCATTTAAATCAATATAAGAATCTGACTAAATATCCTCCAAGCAGTGCCACTTACTGTTCATGAGCCACGTGGTGATCGTTTTGATTTTATTTACGAAGCTTTATATAGCGCAAACTTGACCCGGTATCAGTTATCGGAGCGCGTACATAGCACCAGTTGCGTTACATGAGGATCATCTTGAGCAACTCTGAAAAATGGTTGTACACTACCGTTTAAGCATATAACTATTTAAGTTATTGGATAGGTTTAATGCCTGCGGGCTCTGATTCTTGTCTCCAGAACTCCTTTTAGCGTGTTATTAAGATTGTAATTCAAACTCCAAATAATAAGCTAGAAACTGCTTCTGTCTGGCACGAAATCAATTGTACTGCATTTCTGCCCAATACTTTTGTCTCCCCATATTCCAGAGTTCAGTTTCAGAATGAGTTTTATTCTGTGTCACCGGTGTGCCTAAGTCGAATTGCATATATTTCAAATTGTCCTCACTGGACAATACCCGTTTCTATTTTTTGTGCAGCACTGTGATGGGTGGTGTTTGTTCACAGTAACTTTCCCAACTGGTGCCTGTTAAAAAAAAGAACCCCACACAAATACCCTGTTGTTGATTAGATACGTTTTCAATGTCCCTGGAATAAATATCATTGGAAGAATATATTTGGTCCCCGATGAGACTTTTATAGTAACATTTAGGCATAGCCATTTCTTTTGGTGAGCTGCAGTGTATCATGGGATATATATACCCGGGATGCTGTTAAGAATAGATGTTCATCGGGTCATGTTGTGTCTGCTGAAGTACAGCCTGTCCCTAAATTAGTAAAGAGCTCGTTGCAGGAAACAGTAGCTGACGTAGTTGCTAGCTTCTTAAATGTTGTTTTAACACGGCATTACAAAATATTAGCTATGGACACTTTTCCTGTATTTACGTTAAATGTTAATGTAGTAATGGACTATTTTACTGGACATGCCGGGTGCAAATCAGCCCGTTAGTTCTCTGACCAGGTCCATTTTTATTTTTCCACTATGATTGAATGGGTTCTAATACTTTGAGTTCGGGACGGTTCAAACACATTTGCTCTTCTGCCATGACCAGGTTCACACCAGGGATCCTTATTTTTAAGATCGCATTCCAGCTTGCAAAAACCATCACAAGCATTTGCAATGCAATTGATCTCGGAATTGCGAGAATTTAAGCTATTAGCATTATAATTGACAATGCCTTTTATTTATGTTTTAAAAAACAAAAAATAATACCTGGTGTGTCACGCAGTTTGGTGCTTACTTTCCCTCCATGTTAAACAACAGTAGATGTTTCAGCACCAAGGCTAATGTGCTGCATAGTTAAATACATAGAAGGTCCCAAAGGCGACGCCGATTGCATTGCAAATGCTTGTTTAAAATTATTTGTAAGGCACAGGGAGATTCAGGGATTTGCCCAGAATCACAGGATTTTGAGCGTCACTGCCGAGCCTGGAACCCGGTTCCCCAGCTTCGCGGTCGACCGCTCTAGACGTTAGGCCACACCCTCACTTAACTGGCCATACTTATCTGATATAGTTGGGACTGTCTCTCAGTATAGGTCTCGTGTTAGGGATTACAGTACCTGTGGAGACATCAGAGACCCAGTCAAAACAATGCCTTGTGTACCCAGTGATTGCCTGAAGATGCACAAAAGTGAACCCTAGGGAATTGTGTTAAATGCTTAAATTTTTGTGTGTGTTTTTGATCCGATATCACTCAATCAATCATTCAAGGATTTGTAAAGTGCACTACTCACCCGTGAGGGTCTCAAGGTGCTAAGGGGAGGGGGAATGCTGCTACTGTTCAAGGTGCCAGGTCTTGTAGAGTCTTCTGAAGGTCAGTAGGTCTTGGGTCTGCCGTAGGCGGATGGGGAGGGTGTTCCATATCTTGGTGGCGAGGTGGGAGAATGATCTGCCACCGGCGGTCACTCTTCGGATGCGGGGGACAGTGGTGAGGGTGTGGTCGGTGGAACGGTGCTGGCGGATGGGGGTGTAGAACTAGCTGAGCCGGCTGTTGAGGTACGCTGGTCCGGTGTTATGGAGTGCTTTGTGTGCATGGGTGAGGAGCTTGAAGGCTATCCTCTTGTTGGCAGGGAGCCAGTGCAAGTGTCTCAAGTGGGGAGTGGTGTGGCTGCGGCTAGGGATGTCGAGGATCAGGCGTGCGGAGGCGTTCTGGATGCGTTGGAGCCGTTTCAGGAATTTGGCCGAGGCCCCCGCATAGAAGGCGTTTCCGTAGTCCAGTCTGCTGCTGACGAGGGCCTGGGTGACCGTCTTTCTTGTTTCGGTGGGGATCCACTTGTAGATCCTACGGAGCATGCAGAGGGTGTTGAAGCAGGAGGAAGAGACAGCGTTGACCTGCTTCGTCATGGAGAGGGTGAAGTCAAGGATGAACCCTAGGTTGCGTGCGTGGTCCGTGGGCGTTGGAGCTGTTGCTAGTGCGGTCAGCCACCAGGAGTCATCCTAGGTCAAGGGGGTGGATCCGAGGATGAGGACCTCTGTCTTGTCCCAGTTCAGCTTCAGCCATCTGTTTCTCATCCAGTCGGCGATGGCCTTCATTCCCTGGTGGAGGTTGGTTTTGGTGGTGTGGGGGTCTTTGGTGAGGGAGAGGATCAGCTGGGTGTCATCGGCGTGGGAGATGATGTTGAGGTTGTGCAGTCGTGTGACGCGGGCGAGCGGTGCAATGTAGATGTTGAACGGCGTTGGGCTGAGGGATGAGCTCTAGGGTACGCCGCAGATGATCTCTGTGGCTTCGGAGTGGAAGGAGGGAAGGCGGCCGTTCTGTGTTCTGCTGGAGAGAAAGTAGATGGTCTAGTCCAGGGCCTTCTCTTGGATCCCTACACTTTACATTTGGAGAGCTATCAATCGCTCTCTCAAGATGACCACTTTTTCAGTCAGAGAAATTAGAAACAAAAAGGTTCCCAAAAGGTGGTTGTTTATTGAATATAAACTTCACTTTTTTCTGTTTATTCAAACTTTTGTTTTTGGCTTTATGTTTTTTTCAAATATATTTTTTCGAAGGATCATACAATATATACAACAATACACAATTAGTTAGGAGGAGAAGCAAATGAATGGGCCAAGGGAAAGTACATGGAATATTTTAGACAACATTTAGACATTAGACGTACAATTAGACAATAGACGACAAAAACCTTAGGTGGTACACAAAAATTGGGGTTGGTAGAGGTTGTTGGCGATATTTACAGCTATTTACAACTAGGCAACGATGTTTTTTCGTCCTATATTCAAGGTATCCTGGGGGTTTACCTCAAAACAAATGAAAACCTGTGGCTATCTTTTTGTCATTAAATGAAAAAATCCACATTGTAATGAAGCTTGACACAATTCAAATCATTTAGCGCCTACAATTGGCCTTGATTTTAGACAAAACCGCCACTCTAGTGGCGCCAACAGTCCACTACCACCTCAATAGGTCGACGCGTTTCAAATCCCACATTGATGTGTAGGATTATCTTCAGGACCAAACAAACTCAAGCTGTGAAAAACAAATAATAAAAGCTCTGTCAGTGAAAACTATAGAAAGACTCTCACTCACACTCTACATCCATCCACTCTCAGTATATTACCTGTCACTTTTCTGACTGTGTTTATGGGCGTGGAGAATGCTGTGAAGAAGTGAAACACTATGTTTTAGATATTGAGCATACAGTTTGATCGTATTACAAAGAGATCTTATCGGTACTCACAGGGTGGTATTGTGAATATCCCCTTTCAATGAGTATGCCAATGGTTAGCTTTAGCTGATTCCGAAGTAGGGGCGGGCTCGCCTCGTGAAGTCAATCTGAAAAGGTGAAAACGGAATCAGCTAAAGCTAACCATTGGCATACTCATTGAAAGGGGATATTCACAATACCACCCTGTGAGTACCGATAAGATCTCTTTGTAATACGATCAAACTGTATGCTCAATATCTAAAACATAGTGTTTCACTTCTTCACAGCATTCTCCACGCCCATAAACACAGTCAGAAAAGTGACAGGTAATATACTGAGAGTGGATGGATGTAGAGTGTGAGTGAGAGTCTTTCTATAGTTTTCACTGACAGAGCTTTTATTATTTGTTTTTCACAGATTGAGTTTGTTTGGTCCTGAAGATAATCCTACACATCAATGTGGGATTTGAAACGCGTCGACCTATTGAGGTGGTAGTGGACTGTTGGCGCCACTAGAGTGGCGGTTTTGTCTAAAATCAAGGCCAATTGTAGGCGCTAAATGATTTGAATTGTGTCAAGCTTCATTACAATGTGGATTTTTTCATTTAATGACAAAAAGATAGCCACAGGTTTTCATTTGTTTTGAGGTAAACCCCCAGGATACCTTGAATATAGGACGAAAAAACATCGTTGCCTAGTTGTAAATAGCTGTAAATATCGCCAACAACCTCTACCAACCCCAATTTTTGTGTACCACCTAAGGTTTTTGTCGTCTATTGTCTAATTGTACGTCTAATGTCTAAATGTTGTCTAAAATATTCCATGTACTTTCCCTTGGCCCATTCATTTGCTTCTCCTCCTAACTAATTGTGTATTGTTGTATATATTGTATGATCCTTCGAAAAAATATATTTGAAAAAAACATAAAGCCAAAAACAAAAGTTTGAAAAACAGAAAAAAGTGAAGTTTATATTCAATAAACAACAACCTTTTGGGAACCTTTTTGTTTCTAATTTCTCTGACTGAAAAAGTGGTCATCTTGAGAGAGCGATTGATAGCTCTCCAAATGTAAAGTGTAGCCATTCGTTTCACAGTACTGGCAAATTGTTTTGTTTATTGCTTGATAGGGCGCAGCCTTACTGTGGTATACGCCAGACCCTACTTGTTTCTTAGTTGATATAGCGGGCGCCGGCTCGCGAGGGGTAATTGTGAGACACCAACTTGTCTCAGCAATTTTTGAACCCGTTGTTTGCCATAGGCCTTGGACTGTGGCTAGTAGTTTTTTGGTGATTGTGTTGTTCCATTTACAGGTAGTGTTTTGAGTGAATTGGCCCTGCTTGGGGTTACACCAGTGTTGTTTTTCATATAATTACTCTCACATTTTATTTATAATTTTCATCTATTTATTTTTCTCTGAATGAAAGAAGGAAAGTGTTTGTGTGAATACCTTCTAGGTGAGTGTAGTTTATCAACCCACTTCCTAGACTATGTCAGAAGACCAGACCTTCGCATACAGCGAAGATCACATTAAAAAGCTGTTGAAGGACCCTCCCACATTTGGCTCCGCCACACTCAGTAATACAGCACAAGTGAACAATGAATCAGACAAATTGATTCGTTTAAAGAAAAAACAAATAAGGACAGATCTGCACGGTCATTACCTGCTCCAACATCTCAGGTCAGGAACTATACCATCTGGACTAATTGTTAAGAATATACCAGTCATATTTACTGAGGATAATATATACAAAAAAGGATTCAGCTATATTGAGACTAAATGTAGTCGGGATCTGATGGTGCTAACCATCGAAACTGCTCAACGTCTATCAAAATTACAACTTGAGGAGATCGAAAAATTAGAATCTGAAATTAAAACGAATCCTCTGATCCAGGATTGTAAGGCCTTACTTGAGAGAGTGGATAAAGAAATATTGGAATTCAAAGATTTTACTGTCCAACAGAAAGACAACAACTTTGAAAGAGACAAACGGAATTTCACATTTGAGAAAACTTATCCGTATTTACAACAGGAATTTTATTCAAGACCAGAAGCAAGACGCTTCCTGAACGACAACCAAGGGAGATCCCGCTCTAAATTTCTCACATTTTCAGATACATCCTCCTCGGGAGGTAGTGACTCTGATCAAGGAGGTTCCCGCCCGCGATTCAATCAAAGAGGTGGATATCAGAGGAACTATCAGCAACAATATCAGCAGAATTATCAACCCAATTTTCAAAATCAACAGCAACAACAGCCTTTTTTAGGACAGGACGCACAAAAACCGCGGGGAAAAACCAGATACAATCAGCCATGGGAAATGTCAACGCGAAGACAAAACTACAAGAACTAACATCTTCCAAAAAATCTTCTATTTTTAATCTTTCAAACACGATATTAACATCATCAGAAATCAGCGTCCTCGAGAAGGGACTCACATTTGTACCTTCTAGGTTCACGGACTTTGTAAGATTAAAACTTGAATTTATTGAATTTTGTCGTAAAATCAGATTGACCACTTTTTTTGCTGATAAAGAAAATCCCCTCCAAGTAGAGACCACTGGTTTTAAGAAGAAATCAAGCTTCTGTCCTCCAGCACATAAAGTGCCCAAAGAGGTTACCTATTTTGAAAAAACGATACTCTCAGCCTTAGCCTTACAGGAGAAAAAAAGAAACGGATATGTCAAACCAAATTTGTCTCAAGAACAGAAGTTGGCTTTACAAACTATCAAACAGAATGACAACATCATAGTGAAGCAAGCCGACAAAGGCGGATCAATAGTTGTATGGGGAACATCAAATTACATCCAAGAAGCAGTTAGACAACTATCAGATTCTACTTGCTATCGTAAGATCAATAAGGACCCAACATCGGAATTACAAAAAGAATTAGGATTGATCCTAAAAACCGGACTTGAACAAGGCTTTCTCGGAAAAAATGAATTCAACTTTTTGTCTAATAAACACCCACGTATCCCATTATTTTATGTGTTACCCAAGGTGCACAAAAATGCAGATACCCCTCCAGGCAGACCCATCATCTCTGGATGTGATTCATTATTTGAACCGGTCTCCAAATTTATTGATTTTTTCCTGAAACCTTTTATCCTCACGGTTAAATCCTTTATTTTGGACACCACTGATTTTTTGTCGAAACTAGAACAAATTCCATTCACTGAGAATCAAGACATGTTAGTCAGCATGGACATAGTCTCGCTTTACACCCAAATCCCTCAGGATCAGGCTTTGGAGGTCTTAGAGATTTATTTGAACAAGCGAGAGAGCCCTATGAGAATTCCTACGGAATTCATATTACAATTGGCGAAATTGGCCCTCACAAAGAATTTCTTTAAGTTTGGCGAGGACTTTTTTTTTCAAACAAGAGGAGTAGCCATGGGCTGTCCATTTGCCCCGGAATTGGCAATTCTCTATATGAGCCAATATGAAGAGATGTTCATCCATAATAATAACCCATTCCTCCAATGGATAGGGGGATGGGTAAGATATATAGATGATATCTTTTTCACATGGTCAGGATCACAAGAACAACTGGATCAATTTCACACCTGGATCAATGACAGGACAAATGATATCAAATTCACACTGCAGACTTCTAAAACAAGAATGTCCTTTTTGGACGTGGAAGTATACTGTGTAGATGGACGACTAGTAACTACCCTTTTCAAAAAAGAGACGGACCGCAATAAAGCGTTAGATTTTTCCAGTAACCATCCAAGAAGTCTCAAACAAAACCTTCCGATAGGTCAGTTTCTGCGTATCCGCAGAAACTGTACATTCAAAGACGAATTCATGGATCATGCCAATATTTTAAAAGATAAACTTCAAGACCGAGGTTATCCGGTTAAACTACTGAATCAATCAATCAAACGAGCATGGTGGACACCTAGAGAAGAATTGTTAATAAGGAGACAGAAACAACAACAACAAAGGATCGTTTGCGTGTCAACATACTGTCCTTCATCGAATTTGTTGAAAAAACTGATCTATCAGAATTGGCACTTGATTAAAGATCTAAACACTCAATTCTTGCAACATCCTTTATTTGCTTTCAAAAAGGATAAAAGTATCGCGAACTATATTGTCAGGGCAGCAATTCCTAAACCAAAACCAGTGACAGTAAGAGACTATGTCAACCTGCCACCCATTAAAGGCCATCACAAATGTGGCACATGCCTATGCTGCGCTTCCACTCAGGAAGGGGATCTATTTCAGCATACAGGAATATCCTGGAAGCATGAACAGTTTACAAATTGTAAATCAAAAAATGTGGTGTACGGGATCCTATGTCCATGCGATAAGCTGTACATAGGCAAAACCAATCAGGAAATAAGACAAAGATTGTCCCAACATAAATCACGGATAAGGAAGAAGGTTGTCACTGCCCCACTAGTGCAACACTGGATTGACCAGCTCCATGGCGAGCATGACCTAAAATGGACTGTTATCTCGAAGATTGATCCTGACCCGAGAGGCGGAGACGTAGAGGCCAAATTGCGACTACGTGAAGCCATGCTAATCTTGAAATTTAATACTACCACACAAGGCTTAAACGAAATGTCGGAATTATATAGTCTGTAAATATAACATGAGTAATACAGACTTAGATAACTGCTACCATCGTCCTTATCAGGGTACCCCAATCCTGCATCTCACATACGATTGTAAAAAAACCGGAGGGCTCTCCGGCAGATCTGAACTACACATCCCATGATCCCCCCCCGTGCAAACCGGAAATGATTCTAAGTAAATAGAGGCGTTTCCGCCCCATTGGTATCGCGTTTTCTAGCCGACCGCGAACCAATTTGGAGGAGAAAGACGCAGCCTCAGGTAAGCAGAGCCCGTGATGTAGCGAGTTCCCCCGAGCGGAGTTGCACGCGACGACGGTGCTCTCCGGCTCACGTAGCAGGTAGCTCGATCCACATAGCGGAATAATTGCATCCGTTATGTTTTCACCTTTTCAGATTGACTTCACGAGGCGAGCCCGCCCCTACTTCGGAATCAGCTAAAGCTAACCATTGGCATACTCATTGAAAGGGGATATTCACAATACCACCCTGTGAGTACCGATAAGATCTCTTTGTAATACGATCAAACTGTATGCTCAATATCTAAAACATAGTGTTTCACTTCTTCACAGCATTCTCCACGCCCATAAACACAGTCAGAAAAGTGACAGGTAATATACTGAGAGTGGATGGATGTAGAGTGTGAGTGAGAGTCTTTCTATAGTTTTCACTGACAGAGCTTTTATTATTTGTTTTTCACAGATTGAGTTTGTTTGGTCCTGAAGATAATCCTACACATCAATGTGGGATTTGAAACGCGTCGACCTATTGAGGTGGTAGTGGACTGTTGGCGCCACTAGAGTGGCGGTTTTGTCTAAAATCAAGGCCAATTGTAGGCGCTAAATGATTTGAATTGTGTCAAGCTTCATTACAATGTGGATTTTTTCATTTAATGACAAAAAGATAGCCACAGGTTTTCATTTGTTTTGAGGTAAACCCCCAGGATACCTTGAATATAGGACGAAAAAACATCGTTGCCTAGTTGTAAATAGCTGTAAATATCGCCAACAACCTCTACCAACCCCAATTTTTGTGTACCACCTAAGGTTTTTGTCGTCTATTGTCTAATTGTACGTCTAATGTCTAAATGTTGTCTAAAATATTCCATGTACTTTCCCTTGGCCCATTCATTTGCTTCTCCTCCTAACTAATTGTGTATTGTTGTATATATTGTATGATCCTTCGAAAAAATATATTTGAAAAAAACATAAAGCCAAAAACAAAAGTTTGAATAAACAGAAAAAAGTGAAGTTTATATTCAATAAACAACCACCTTTTGGGAACCTTTTTGTTTCTAATTTCTCTGACTGAAAAAGTGGTCATCTTGAGAGAGCGATTGATAGCTCTCCAAATGTAAAGTGTAGCCATTCGTTTCACAGTACTGGCAAATTGTTTTGTTTATTGCTTGATAGGGCGCAGCCTTACTGTGGTATACGCCAGACCCTACTTGTTTCTTAGTTGATATAGCGGGCGCCGGCTCGCGAGGGGTAATTGTGAGACACCAACTTGTCTCAGCAATTTTTGAACCCGTTGTTTGCCATAGGCCTTGGACTGTGGCTAGTAGTTTTTTGGTGATTGTGTTGTTCCATTTACAGGTAGTGTTTTGAGTGAATTGGCCCTGCTTTGGGTTACACCAGTGTTGTTTTTCATATAATTACTCTCACATTTTATTTATAATTTTCATCTATTTATTTTTCTCTGAATGAAAGAAGGAAAGTGTTTGTGTGAATACCTTCTAGGTGAGTGTAGTTTATCAACCCACTTCCTAGACTATGTCAGAAGACCAGACCTTTGCATACAGAGAAGATCACATTAAAAAGCTGTTGAAGGACCCTCCCACATTTGGCTCCGCCACACTCAGTAATACAGCACAAGTGAACAATGAATCAGACAAATTGATTCGTTTAAAGAAAAAACAAATAAGGACAGATCTGCACGGCCATTACCTGCTCCAACATCTCAGGTCAGGAACTATACCATCTGGACTAATTGTTAAGAATATACCAGTCATATTTACTGAGGATAATATATACAAAAAAGGATTCAGCTATATTGAGACTAAATGTAGTCGGGATCTGATGGTGCTAACCATCGAAACTGCTCAACGTCTATCAAAATTACAACTTGAGGAGATCGAAAAATTAGAATCTGAAATTAAAACGAATCCTCTGATCCAGGATTGTAAGGCCTTACTTGAGAGAGTGGATAAAGAAATATTGGAATTCAAAGATTTTACTGTCCAACAGAAAGACAGCAACTTTGAAAGAGACAAACGGAATTTCACATTTGAGAAAACTTATCCGTATTTACAACAGGAATTTTATTCAAGACCAGAAGCAAGACGCTTCCTGAACGACAACCAAGGGAGATCCCGCTCTAAATTTCTCACATTTTCAGATACATCCTCCTCGGGAGGTAGTGACTCTGATCAAGGAGGTTCCCGCCCGCGATCCAATCAAAGAGGTGGATATCAGAGGAACTATCAGCAACAATATCAGCAGAATTATCAACCCAATTTTCAAAATCAACAGCAACAACAGCCTTTTTTAGGACAGGACGCACAAAAACCGCGGGGAAAAACCAGATACAATCAGCCATGGGAAATGTCAACGCGAAGACAAAACTACAAGAACTAACATCTTCCAAAAAATCTTCTATTTTTAATCTTTCAAACACGATATTAACATCATCAGAAATCAGCGTCCTCGAGAAGGGACTCACATTTGTACCTTCTAGGTTCACGGACTTTGTAAGATTAAAACTTGAATTTATTGAATTTTGTCGTAAAATCAGATTGACCACTTTTTTTGCTGATAAAGAAAATCCCCTCCAAGTAGAGACCACTGGTTTTAAGAAGAAATCAAGCTTCTGTCCTCCAGCACATAAAGTGCCCAAAGAGGTTACCTATTTTGAAAAAACGATACTCTCAGCCTTAGCCTTACAGGAGAAAAAAAGAAACGGATATGTCAAACCAAATTTGTCTCAAGAACAGAAGTTGGCTTTACAAACTATCAAACAGAATGACAACATCATAGTGAAGCAAGCCGACAAAGGCGGATCAATAGTTGTATGGGGAACATCAAATTACATCCAAGAAGCAGTTAGACAACTATCAGATTCTACTTGCTATCGTAAGATCAATAAGGACCCAACATCGGAATTACAAAAAGAATTAGGATTGATCCTAAAAACCGGACTTGAACAAGGCTTTCTCGGAAAAAATGAATTCAACTTTTTGTCTAATAAACACCCACGTATCCCATTATTTTATGTGTTACCCAAGGTGCACAAAAATGCAGATACCCCTCCAGGCAGACCCATCATCTCTGGATGTGATTCATTATTTGAACCGGTCTCCAAATTTATTGATTTTTTCCTGAAACCTTTTATCCTCACGGTTAAATCCTTTATTTTGGACACCACTGATTTTTTGTCGAAACTAGAACAAATTCCATTCACTGAGAATCAAGACATGTTAGTCAGCATGGACATAGTCTCGCTTTACACCCAAATCCCTCAGGATCAGGCTTTGGAGGTCTTAGAGATTTATTTGAACAAGCGAGAGAGCCCTATGAGAATTCCTACGGTATTCATATTACAATTGGCGAAATTGGCCCTCACAAAGAATTTCTTTAAGTTTGGCGAGGACTTTTATTTTCAAACAAGAGGAGTAGCCATGGGCTGTCCATTTGCCCCGGAATTGGCAATTCTCTATATGAGCCAATATGAAGAGATGTTCATCCATAATAATAACCCATTCCTCCAATGGATAGGGGGATGGGTAAGATATATAGATGATATCTTTTTCACATGGTCAGGATCACAAGAACAACTGGATCAATTTCACACCTGGATCAATGACAGGACAAATGATATCAAATTCACACTGCAGACTTCTAAAACAAGAATGTCCTTTTTGGACGTGGAAGTATACTGTGTAGATGGACGACTAGTAACTACCCTTTTCAAAAAAGAGACGGACCGCAATAAAGCGTTAGATTTTTCCAGTAACCATCCAAGAAGTCTCAAACAAAACCTTCCGATAGGTCAGTTTCTGCGTATCCGCAGAAACTGTACATTCAAAGACGAATTCATGGATCATGCCAATATTTTAAAAGATAAACTTCAAGACCGAGGTTATCCGGTTAAACTACTGAATCAATCAATCAAACGAGCATGGTGGACACCTAGAGAAGAATTGTTAATAAGGAGACAGAAACAACAACAACAAAGGATCGTTTGCGTGTCAACATACTGTCCTTCATCGAATTTGTTGAAAAAACTGATCTATCAGAATTGGCACTTGATTAAAGATCTAAACACTCAATTCTTGCAACATCCTTTATTTGCTTTCAAAAAGGATAAAAGTATCGCGAACTATATTGTCAGGGCAGCAATTCCTAAACCAAAACCAGTGACAGTAAGAGACTATGTCAACCTGCCGCCCATTAAAGGCCATCACAAATGTGGCACATGCCTATGCTGCGCTTCCACTCAGGAAGGGGATCTATTTCAGCATACAGGAATATCCTGGAAGCATGAACAGTTTACAAATTGTAAATCAAAAAATGTGGTGTACGGGATCCTATGTCCATGCGATAAGCTGTACATAGGCAAAACCAATCAGGAAATAAGACAAAGATTGTCCCAACATAAATCACGGATAAGGAAGAAGGTTGTCACTGCCCCACTAGTGCAACACTGGATTGACCAGCTCCATGGCAAGCATGACCTAAAATGGACTGTTATCTCGAAGATTGATCCTGACCCGAGAGGCGGAGACGTAGAGGCCAAATTGCGACAACGTGAAGCCATGCTAATCTTGAAATTTAATACTACCACACAAGGCTTAAACGAAATGTCGGAATTATATAGTCTGTAAATATAACATGAGTAATACAGACTTAGATAACTGCTACCATCGTCCTTATCAGGGTACCCCAATCCTGCATCTCACATACGATTGTAAAAAAACCGGAGGGCTCTCCGGCAGATCTGAACTACACATCCCATGATCCCCCCCCGTGCAAACCGGAAATGATTCTAAGTAAATAGAGGCGTTTCCGCCCCATTGGTATCGCGTTTTCTAGCCGACCGCGAACCAATTTGGAGGAGAAAGACGCAGCCTCAGGTAAGCAGAGCCCGTGATGTAGCGAGTTCCCCCGAGCGGAGTTGCACGCGACGACGGTGCTCTCCGGCTCACGTAGCAGGTAGCTCGATCCACATAGCGGAATAATTGCATCCGTTATGTTTTCACCTTTTCAGATTGACTTCACGAGGCGAGCCCGCCCCTACTTCGGAATCAGCTAAAGCTAACCATTGGCATACTCATTGAAAGGGGATATTCACAATACCACCCTGTGAGTACCGATAAGATCTCTTTGTAATACGATCAAACTGTATGCTCAATATCTAAAACATAGTGTTTCACTTCTTCACAGCATTCTCCACGCCCATAAACACAGTCAGAAAAGTGACAGGTAATATACTGAGAGTGGATGGATGTAGAGTGTGAGTGAGAGTCTTTCTATAGTTTTCACTGACAGAGCTTTTATTATTTGTTTTTCACAGATTGAGTTTGTTTGGTCCTGAAGATAATCCTACACATCAATGTGGGATTTGAAACGCGTCGACCTATTGAGGTGGTAGTGGACTGTTGGCGCCACTAGAGTGGCGGTTTTGTCTAAAATCAAGGCCAATTGTAGGCGCTAAATGATTTGAATTGTGTCAAGCTTCATTACAATGTGGATTTTTTCATTTAATGACAAAAAGATAGCCACAGGTTTTCATTTGTTTTGAGGTAAACCCCCAGGATACCTTGAATATAGGACGAAAAAACATCGTTGCCTAGTTGTAAATAGCTGTAAATATCGCCAACAACCTCTACCAACCCCAATTTTTGTGTACCACCTAAGGTTTTTGTCGTCTATTGTCTAATTGTACGTCTAATGTCTAAATGTTGTCTAAAATATTCCATGTACTTTCCCTTGGCCCATTCATTTGCTTCTCCTCCTAACTAATTGTGTATTGTTGTATATATTGTATGATCCTTCGAAAAAATATATTTGAAAAAAACATAAAGCCAAAAACAAAAGTTTGAATAAACAGAAAAAAGTGAAGTTTATATTCAATAAACAACCACCTTTTGGGAACCTTTTTGTTTCTAATTTCTCTGACTGAAAAAGTGGTCATCTTGAGAGAGCGATTGATAGCTCTCCAAATGTAAAGTGTAGCCATTCGTTTCACAGTACTGGCAAATTGTTTTGTTTATTGCTTGATAGGGCGCAGCCTTACTGTGGTATACGCCAGACCCTACTTGTTTCTTAGTTCTCTTGGATCCCGGCATCGTGGAGGGGTGTTCGTAGTGTGCGGTGGCAGACCATGTCGAAGGCGGCTGACAGATCCAGTAGGATGAGGGCCACGGATTCTCCGTTGTCTAGCAGGGTCCTGATGTCAGCGATGAGGGCAGTTTCGATGCTGTGGTTGCTGTGGAACCCGGACTGGGGTGGGTCCAGGATGCTGCTTTCCTCGAGGAATCTGGTCAGTTGTTTGTTGGCGGCCTTCTCGATGACCTTCATCGGTAACGGGAGCAGGGTGATGGGTCGGAAGTTCTCCAGGCCCTTAGGGTCCACCTTGGGTTTCTTGAGTAAGGCATTGATGTCGGCGTGCTTTCAGCTCTCCGGGAAGGTTGCTGTTTCGAAGATGTTGATGGCTTTCTTGAGATGGGGAGCAATGGTGGTGCTGGCTTTGTTGAAAATGTGGTGTGGGCATAGGTTTGAGGGGGATCCGGAGTGGACGGAGTTCATGATCTTGATGGTGTCATCGTCGTTGATGTTGGTCCAGGAGATTAGGAGGCTTGTGCGGGTGGTCGTGGGGGGTGGAGGTCTCGGTGGTTGCCGGGGTGGTCGCGGTGTTGAAGCTGTCATGGATGTCTGCGATCTTGCGGTGGAAGAAGGTGGTCAGCGAGTCGCACAGGTCTTGCGAATGTGGGATGTCGTTGGTGTTGGAGCTGAAGTTGGAGAGTTCCTTTATGATGTTGAAGAGCACTTTACTGTTGTGTGCATTGTTGTCTAGGCTGTCTTTGAAGGAGGCCCTTTTGGCGGATCTGATGAGGTGGTGGTGTTTGCGGGTGGCTATCCTGTGGGCTGCGTAGCTTTCCGGTGTTCGTTCACGGATCCTGTTCCTCTCTAGCTTTCGGCAGGTTTGCTTGTAGGCTTGGAGGTCTTTGGAGAATCAGCTCGCCTTCTTTCTGGTGTTGCTGTTGGAGGGTTTCTTGAGCGGGGCAAGGGTGTTGGCGCAGTCGTTGATCCACTGTCTGAGGCTGCGGGCTGCGGTGTCGGTTGGGTCTGCGGGTGGGTTTAGGGTGAGGGTGGTGGTTAGCTGGTCTTCAGTGACTTTGGTCCAGCCGCGGCGAGCCATCTGTTGGGTGCGGTAGTGTGTGGTGGGTTTCCGGAAGGTGAAGTGGATGCAACAGTGGGTAGTCCAATGGAGTTCAGTGGTGTGGTTGAAGAAGACATGTGAGCTTGCTGAGAAGATGGGGTCAAGCGTGTGGCTGGCAGAGTGAGTGGGTGTTGTGATGAGTTGTCTGAGTCTGAGGTTTGCGAGGTTGTCAATCAGGTTGGTGGAGTTGGAGTCTTTGTTGTTCTCGAGGTTGAAGATCAAGTCCCTGAGGAGGATGTAGTCCATGAAGGCGAGGGCGTGTGTGCTGACGAAGTGGGTGATGGAGTCGGTGAACTGTGGTCGAGGTCCGAGGGGTCTGTAGATGAGGGTTCCTCTGAGGGTGGTGTTGGGGTCGGTCTGGATCTGGAAGTGCAGGTATTCAGCGGTGCTGAGGGTGTCATCAGTGTTTGTCGAGATTTTGAGAGTGTTTTTGTGTACAATGGCAATTCATCCTCCTACTCTGTTGGTGAAGTCCTTGCGGGTGTTACTATTATTTTTTTAATGTCCCAGGTGATAAACAGCAACAAAAAAAACATATAACACTGTTTACTCTATATAAAGCACACAGTGTTATATGTGATCCTCCGATGGCCCATACTCTTTCAGGCTGGCTGAGGAGTATGTCAGTGAGGGAGCCTAAGTAGGCTTCATCTCTGATATACTTAAGATCTGCCAGAATGTGAATCAGGCGGGCGGACCTTCAATTTGACAGAGAGGTTTCGCTGTTGCTGTTATGATGGAGTACCCGTACCCTCTTCACCAAACTCTAAATCTGCCCAGAATGACAAATGGAGAATAAGACAGGGTTTGTTCATTGTAAATTATAGAATGATTCAATGTTCCCTCGTGGTACCGAATTCAGCAGCGATTTAGTTTGAAATTCCAACCAGTGCAGGATGTTCAAAGTAGCTGATTTGTGTCAAGCGTTTTTCTCTATCTCTCTTTAGGAGGCTAATCTGTATCTTTTTGGTTTCAGATTTAAGATCATTATCTAGTGTAGAAACTCACAAGGATATACTGAGGGTCCCTCAATCTTTCCACTAAGTCTCAAGAAAGAATTGGAAAGTTAAAATGTCCCTTATTATTCAGCGCTTGTGAAGGGTATTGATGATTGGATGATTGAAGTCAACACAAGACATGGCTGTAAGCTGGATCCAAACGGTTTATTAAATCATTTGGCTGAAAATAACCATAAATTGTTTCCTACTATAATGCAGTACTGCCAAAACAAAGTCATTTAATTAGGATACCAAATTTAAAAGGGATTGAGGAAAGTATTCAAAGAACACAGGTCTGTTGGCTACTGTTGTCAGTGGATTGCAGGATTTTTCTTGGTTGTGCGGCACAGACAGCTGGTGGCACACAATGAGGTTGGTGATCCAGTGCCATGGGACAATTAATATTCAAAAGTATTCCTGGAGTTCGGAAACTAGTTGTGTACCATTCCTGAATTTGGAATGCCTAAATATGAGAAGGAATATAATTCATTTTGTTGTGAAACTTATTCTTACTCTGTGGCAATGCTCTGTGAAGAAACCCATTGCATACTTTTCTGCAACACCAGATCCAGTAGCTGCTGCTTTGCATGGCTGCCTACAGAAAACCGCAGCTTCTGCTTTGGCAATACTACATTGTGAGCCAATAGTAATGGGTATACACTTAGGGCCAGATGTAGGTAATCCAGATTTACCGATTCTAAAATACCGAATTTTACCGATTCGGTATTTTAGAATCTGAAAATGGGATGTAGGTAAAAATTTGGTAATTTTTACCGAATCTGTAAAATTTGGTATCAGCCATTCGGCATGTACCGATTCTGTATTTATCGAATCGGTATTTACTGAATCAATAATTCCCATTCATTCCTATGGGCCTCCAGGCCCATAGGAATGAATGGGAATTACCGATTCAGTAAATACTGATTCGGTAAATACCGAATCGTTCAATTCCGAATCGGCTATTCAAAAAAAGAAAAAGTCAGGAGTCACCCAATCAGGTGCAACCACCCCCCTCCCAACCTTGGCTGGAAATACAGTCTAAGGTGAATGCTGTAGGAGTGACTCCATGGGAGATAGATGACCTGAAAAAGAGGTGGTACGACCTCAAGAGCTTAACTAAGAAAACAATTGCAGAGCTCCACAAAGAGACACACTGTACTGGAAGAGGGAGGAACTGTGCACCTGCCCTGACTGAGCTGGAGGAGCTGGTGGAGTCTACCATATAACCAGAGAGCATCTGTGGACTGGGAGATGCAGACAGCTCAGCCAGAGCTGCCACCAGAAAAGGTAAGAAGCATGCACAGCAATCACCCCCACCCCATCACCTTCCCCTTCCCCTTGTGGCAGTGTTAACCCCACTCCAGTAGAGGTAGCAATATACACCAGCAATGCATTATGGGAGATGTAGTCATTGAAAGACCTACCATGTCATACAGCACACCAAGCAACAAGTTATGCAACACACACCAGTGATAAGCAAGCTGAGGCAATAGCTACAGTATTTCAGTGATAAGAATTTAATTGTATAAGCAGTGCTGCAGGAGCATAGAGCTAATGTACGCTTTTATGTCCACAGGCGAGACATCTGGCATGCGTACCAGGGAGAAGGAAGGCAGTGCGACACAGAGGGACGACACCCAGGAGGCAGGCACAAGTGCAGGGAATGACACAGAGGACACTGGTGCACCAACAACACATCCAGCCTCCCAAGACCTTGAAATGTCTCCACAGCTGCAGGCCTCCCCAGAGCGTTCTGGCTCTCCTCTGCTACTTCCTCACCTGAACTGCCTGTGTCACTTCCTGAAACAACACCTGCAGCTCAAAAGAGCAAGAGGCATGTTGTTGCCCCACTAGTCCAAAAGGAGACATCAGCAGGTGACATGGAGGGGATGAGATACCAACCTTGGATGGGGAAGAAAGCACTGCCATACAGCAGTCCAGCACATAGGGTGCCCGCACAGGTACCAGACGCTGCAGGCCCGAGACAGCAGTGCTGCACCACATGCAGAGGGTCCCAGTGTCTTCCGTGGGCTGGAGGGTAGTATGGTGAAGATACAACGTATGCAGGGGAAGGCCATCCAGTCAGTGCAACGCCAGATGAGGCACCTGAATGCAAACATGGAAAAGATAGGGAAGGTCATCATCAGTGCATTGGTGGATGAGATCAAAGAGATGGCATCAGGTATGGGGGAGATGGCTGCAGGGATGCGGGACATGTCTCAATCCGTGCTTTTCTTGTGCACAAAACTGGATCAGTACGGAACAACAAGGAGGAAGGACAGGCAGGAAGCACAGTGACACACCAAGGCTGTTACCGCTTGGCCACAGCAACTTCCCTTCTTTGCAGGCGATGCGTTAACATGCAAGAAGGACTAGCACACAGCAGCAATGAGGTGTCCAGGGGCCTTGCAAAGGTGACGAGTGCTGTAAAGGTGCTGCTTAATGCTCAGTCAGCACATACTGCTGCTCTGGATGTACCTGAAAGTGAGGAAAGCACCAGTAGGAGCAGCATGACAAGCCCCCCTGTTGCTGAGACACGGAGGAGCAGCAGGCTCCACGGTGCCCCAACTGCCCACACACCTAGTGAGGACAGCCAGCCAATTTCATCTGGCACTGGTAGACGTGGACGGAAATGACTAATGCTGCCCACGCTCCATGACCTTTAATGGGGAAATGAGCCATGACTCCCATATTAATGGATACCATTTGTGTTGCACATTTGTGCCTTTGAGTACGTGTGTAGTGCCAATAATTAAACTACATTGGGTACACACTCCACCTGTCTGTGTCTCTTTACTTACTCAACAATAGTTGCGTGTGATCTCTGCCCGTGTCTGTCTGCCATCTGATGCTGGCACAACTCCTGCTGTGTTGGGGTCAGTCAGTGCATGTTCATCATGTGCAACATTGCGCATGTTGCAATGATCTTACAGCAGATGAGTGGTGAGTACTGCCGTGCACCTCCGCTTTTGTGGCGGCAGCGGAACCTGCTTTTTAACAGCCCAAAGGTGCGCTCCACAACGTTCCTAGTGGATTTGTGTGCCACATTGTATTGTCTCTGGCTTGACGTTGATGGGTTCAGGTAGGGTGTCAGGATGAACGAGCGGACGGCATATGCACTGTCACCTGTTTGAAAAAGATAGAGCCATTGATCACATGCGCAACAACACATACATCTGCAATATCTATCAGGGTGTGTCACAGTGTTTTACCTAGTAGGTATCCTTCTCCGAATTTCCCCACTGTCAGGCGTGTGTGGATCCCACTGTTCTGAAAGAAGTAGGAGTCATGGGTGCTTCCCGGGAATTTGGCCACAATGTCTGTGATGATGTTGTTGGCATCACAGATTACCTTCACATTGATAGAGTGGGTTGACTTCCTGTTTCTGTAAATGTACTCTGTGGCAGCAGGTGGGCAGATTGGGATGTGGGTGCCATCAATACAGCCGATGACGTGTGGGGACTGTGCCAGTTGATAGAAGTCAGTCTTGGTCTTTAGCAGTTCTGCATGTGTGTCAGGGAAGGTGATGTAATGATGCATTCTGTGCATCATGGCCTCTAGGAACTTCCGGAAGAAACGAGATAGGCCGCTCTGGGACACCCCACCTACCGCAGCAATCACCCCTGGTAACTCCCAGATGCAAGCAGGTGTAGGCTACAGAGCACCTGCACATGGGGTGGGATGGCGTGCACCCTTGGTGTTGGGTGCTCCAGGAGTGGGTGCAGGTCCCTAATCAAGTCCAGGATTGTTTGGGGGTGTAGCCTGCACCTTTGCAAGATCTCTGCCTCAGTGAGTTGGAAGAGCGTTATCCGCTGTCTGTAGACTTGCTCCTCCCGTCTCCAGACCCTCTCTCCTGCTCCTGTAGCCGTAGCTGACCTGCTATCACATAGAATGACGCCATTCTGGTCACACTGTTGCATTTCGGGGCCTTTTTTATAGCCTGCACCTGGTTACCACCTGCTTTCAATCCATGGTAAATACCGACTCTTAAATACCGAATTTCATGAAATTCTGTATTTTAGGAGTTACCTACATTGCCATTTCTTATTTACCGATTCAGTAAATACCGATTCGGTAAATACCGATTAGGTAAATTCCGAATTGGTAAATTCCGAATCTGTAAATTCCGAATCGATAAATTACAGATTTGTATTTACCGATTCGGTCTTTTTTGGTGTCCTACATCTCAATTGCCCAATACCGGTCGCTAACGGCCAAAATTCGGTATTTTTGGCTGTTACCGACCGGTATTGGGCTACCTACATCTGGCCCTTAATGTGTTATTTCCACATTCAATTAAGACATTTCTAACGTGCACATACACTCAGACTCTCACCAGCCGAATTATATTTGTAGCACAAAACATTTCAATTAAACATTGGACTATCTTGATTCTTGTCAAACTCTTGCCTTTTTCTAAGAAGAAAGCAAAAGAAGTAGATGATGAAACTGATGATTATGAACATGATTGCATTAATGTAACTGAATTATGCATCAATCCAAGACCAGGCATTAGTGATGTACCATTTGAGTTAGCTGATTTAATTTTTGTTTGTGGGTGGTTTATGTCTGAGACACCATCATGTTACTCTTACAGCAGCATATGCAGTTTGCACATTGGCTCACGTTGTGGAGACATCATACTTGTGTAATGTAACTTTAACATAAACAGCAGAACAGATTGCAAATACAAGAGTATACTGTGTGGTCAAAGAGTTGACTATTACAATTTACACAGATAGCCAGTATGGTTTTTGACATGTACCTTGATTTTGACTAATTGTGGCCCCAGTAGGGTTTGATGGCATGCACTGAATCTCCAATAAAGAATGTCCCACAGATTTTAGATTTACTGGAAGCTTTATGATTTCGAAACAAAATTGCTGTTGTGAAATGTGACACACGCAAGAGTGGGGATGGCATGGTTTTATTGGAAATAATTTTGCAGATGAAGTTGCAAGATGCTGAGCTCTTGTATCTGGTGCATTAGAACTGGATGGAAATGTTGATAGAGAAGTGGAAAATGTAAATAACTTGTTGTCAATGTCAGTTAAAACACTGGAGGAATTTAGAGATTTCCAGAGAGAGGCATTAGAGGATGAAGAGAAATGTTGGGAAAAAGTGGGATGTACTCAAAATAAAGATGATTTGTGGAAGACAATTGATGGGAAAGATGTGCTGCCAAATTAAATGCCACTGCAAATGGCAAGAAACATGCAGGACCTACATGTGGGACATGATAGAATGTTATCTACCTTCGAGAAATATTGGTTTAATCCTTGTTTTAGAAGACTTGAGAATGTATGTAATCTGTCATCAGCTGAACGTAGGGAGAAGGACTCGTGCAACCTTAAGTCATGTGGGAAAACCAGAAGGTCCATTCACGAGACTGCAAGTAGATTTTGTAGAATTATCAGTTTGCAATGGCCTTAGATTCATCATAGCTGTCATTTTCTTGTTTAGTAGATGGATAGGAGAATACCCGACAATGTGCTGCTAGGCACTCATGGTAGCCAAGCTGATACTGAGAGAGATCATCCCTAGATTTTGCCTGCCATTCTTTAAAACTGGTTTCAAAAATTATTCTATGGGTGTTCTATGTACTGAAAATAAACCACAAGTTCCATTGTAGTTACTGACCTGTATCAGTAGCAGATGTAGTGGAGAGTGCAAACAGTATGATGAAAACAAAACTGAATAAAGTGTGATCACTGATGTCATTGAAATGACCAGATGCTCTTTCTCTAGAGCTACTCAGCATAAGAAGCACCCCAAACGAAAGACAGGATTAACACTGCACAAGGTGTCATTGGGGAGAACCATGATAATTCCTGGTATTCCTTCATCTGCTTTTCTGAATATTACTGCCGACCTGGTCAGTATCCTGAAAGAAGTTGGCTGAGATGATGTGCTCTGTATCCCCCCACATGTGATGCTTGGTACACCTTCAGTGAACCATGAATCCTGCCATAACCTAGAACCTGGAGTTGTGGTGAAGGAACACGTTAGAAAAGCCTGTCTTGCACCCCAGTGGGCTTTACCAAGTCATATTAGTGATGCCATATTGGATCCCCGCATCCCACTTTAAGAGTTTGGACTGCAGATGAAGAGGCATAGATATAAGCTGTTGATTAACAGAATCAAGCTTAAGTTTGCCATGTGGATATAATGATGGGGGAATTAATGCCAGTATGCAAACACCTATCAATATCAAAACGGTGCACAGACAAAATATCGACTCCAAAATATTGACTGGACATAATATCGATTTTTAATATAGACTGGACAAAATATCGACTGGACATAATATCGACTACAAAAATATCGTTTTTAAGGTAAGTGAAGTAATATCGACTGTATAAAATATAGATAGCAAAAATATCGAATTTTTAATAATATATAATATTTTATAGTGTATTTTTATGTAATAATATGTGTGAAAAGTGTGTATTAATGTTATAAATAATTTTATTAAAAGAATTTTTTTTTTATAATAATTGCGTAATGTAATTCTGTAGCGGGTTGTGGGTTTATAGGGGAATAGGGTGGGAAGTAATTTAATTATAATTAATTAAATATGTAAATTAATTAATTGATATTAATTTAAAATTAATTGTAAAGTAATTTATATGTGTTAATTAATTTAATAGTAATTGCAAATTAATTAATAATAATTGATTAATTGGTAAATATGTAAATTTTACTAATTTAATGCAGTAGTGGGTTGTGGGATTATAGGGGAATAGGGTGGGAAGTAATTTAATTAATAATAATTAAATATGTTAATATATTTATTGGTAGTAATTAGTAAATAATTGATAATTAATTTATATGTGTTAATTAATTAAATAGTAATTGTTAATAATTTTATATTAATTGATTAATTTGTTAATATGTGATTTTTACAAATTTAATTATTACAAGTACGCTTTCCAACGCTTTCCCTACTGTTGCACCCACTGGAGTGGGAATAATAATTTTAACCCCTACGCTATCCAACACTTTCCCTACTGTTGCACCCACTGGAGTGGGAATAGTAATTTTAACCCCTACGCTATCCAACGCTTTCCCTACTGTTGCACCCACTGGAGTTGGAATAGTAATTTTAACCCCTACGCTATCCAACGCATTCCCTACTGTTGCACCCACTGGAGTGGGAATAGTAATTTTAACCCCTACGCTATCCAACACTTTCCCTACTGTTGCACCCACTGGAGTTGGAATAGTAATTTTAACCCCTACGCTATCCAACGCTTTCCCTACTGTTGCATCCACTGGAGTTGGAATAGTAATTTTAACCCCTACGCTATCCAACGCTTTCCCTACTGTTGCACCCACTGGAGTTGGAATAGTAATGTTAACCCCTACGCTATCCAACGCTTTCCCTACTGTTGCACCCACTGGAGTGGGAATAGTAATTTTAACCCCTACGCTATCCAACGCTTTCCCTACTGTTGCACCCACTGGAGTTGGAATAGTAATTTTAACCCCTACGCTATCCAACGCTTTCCCTACTGTTGCATCCACTGGAGTTGGAATAGTAATTTTAACCCCTACGCTATCCAACGCTTTCCCTACTGTTGCACCCACTGGAGTTGGAATAGTAATTTTAACCCCTGCGCTATCCAACGCTTTCCCTACTGTTGCATCCACTGGAGTTGGAATAGTAATTTTAACCCCTACGCTATCCAACGCTTTCCCTACTGTTGCACCCACTGGAGTGGGAATAGTAATTTTAACCCCTACGCTATCCAATGCTTTCCCTACGCTTGCAACCTTTGGAGTGGGAATAGTATTTTTTACACTTCTGGTATTGTACGGTAATATAATAGTATCTTATTTAATTATATTATGTTACTATATATATATGTTTTAACAAATATAATTGTAAACAATTATTTTTATTAATTTTATTTATTATTTAATTATTATAAGTTAATTTAAGTATTTTTAAGTATATTTTAGTAATTAAAATTTATTATTAATTTAATTTAACACTGTTTTTAATAAAGTCGATATTTTTTACACCTATATTATTGTAAACGATATTTTGTACTCGATATTTTTGTACTTACCTGTTTGTAGATACAAACTCGATATTTTGACTGTCGATATTTTGTCCACGATATTTTTGCAAGTCGATATTTTGTCCCTCGATATTATTTCAGTGATCCTATCAAAACCTGTCAACAAGAAGAAAATCAGACCCCAATAGCAGATCGAAGTGGTCCAGTTGCAAGCTGTGCAAATCAAGAAGCAAATGGAAATGAGGCAGGTGAAACAAATGAAACTGAAGATGAGCCTTTGAAATGTTCAGTATTGTAAAGAGCCGATCTAAATGACAAAGAGTCTAGAAGGTCTGAAGTCAGCAGTGCAACAAGTGTAAGAGTACCAAATAAGATGTAAATATCTCCTGGATGGGCATATCTGCAAAGAGTGACACAGAAGAAAGAGACATTGATCTGAGAGACTATCGATTGCTGTTTGAAGAACTTCACACATGAACTGAGAATGGAGAACTTCACACATGAACAGAGAATGAAGAGGATCAACTTTGAATAATTTCCTGATTAAATAATGGAACTTAATTATTTGAGGGTTGAAAAGAAACGTTTTGATTTTGGGAATTTTGGTATGCGTTCCTGCATAACTCTCTTACCTAAGGGTTGTGGTTTTGCCCTCCTATTAAGAGTATGCCATCGTTATAGAAAACTAATTTTGTACCAGCTTATGTATTCTAGCTGAAATCGTGAAGACAGTTTTGTGCATAGCCCTTTCAGAACTATTAAACTGAACTTTAATTCTTGCCCAAATATGTTTGGGACATTTGAACAGAGTTTTACACTACAATGAACTTCTTTCCAGTGCCCATATAGTTTTGGGAATATCTGAGCTGCTGATTTATATGGTCACATCTATTTTATTTCATCATTTCTGAAGGACTATTTTACTAATCCCCTCAATATTTACCTACATTTGTTGCTTGAAGGACTTTTCTTGTTAAATGCCTGAATCATCATGATTCTAACATATATGGCATATTTTTCCACTTTTGTTTTTTACTCTGGGTTTTTATTAAGATACTGGTTTTATAGAAGAAAGGTTACTTCATATAAAGGTAGCGTTTGCTTGTCTATTAATATACTTTTAAAAACGTTTATTGTATCAACATTAATTGGTAACTTCCTGAGTTTATACTTCCCTGTTGGACATGCTGCAGTACATATAACTAATACACAACATAGTAACACTATGGGGCCCAGTACTTATATTGAAAGTTGAGGAAGTTATTTTCTTTAAGGGAGGTTTATGGTGGGTGAGGAAAAAAATGACTAGATGAGAAGAAGGATGAAATCAAACTTGATGACCCCAAAGCCAAGATGTTTTTTACTTTGAAGTTCTTGAAGAAGATGAAGCTGAAGGAACCAACAATTGTGAATAAAGTATTATAGTGTACAATAATGTAGTTTAGCAGGATGATTAAACAAAATCATTAGAAGCTCAAACTGTGAAAGTGATTTCATAAAAAGAATATAATGTTTAAATTAGATGTGTTTAAGTTACATTTTTGTATTATATAAATGCCATGTCATCTCCTTCATTTTGTTAGCACAACTCTTTAGTAATATGTAGGAAAGTAGATGCTTGTTAGTTGTATCTTATATGCTGTATTGTGTTTATTTGATTAATGTGTGGCTTACATGAATATATCTTTGTTAATCAAGCCCATTTAGCTCATATCTCACCATAATGAGTGTGTAACTATCTTTGTATAAACTCTGTAAAAGATTTTGGGCCTCATTTATGAGGCCCTTACACCACCTTTGCATCACCTTTTTGTGATGCTACGGTGGTGTAAAAAATGTGACACACTGCACCATATTTACGCAGATGCATCACGTTGTAAACCCCTGGTCTACATTATATCAGCGACAGGTATAATGTATGCAGGGTGGGCGTTCCGGCACAGAAAAGGCTTGTTGAAGAGTCACAGTGCAATCTATACGAATTCACTGCAACCCTTCTGCGGCATCAGTGTGTCAAATCCTTACACCTGCTTGAAGCAGGTGTAAGGGGTGACTCAGTGCCTTTCACATGGGAAATGACACCATTGCTGGAGTAGCATCTGTTTTCAGATAGACTCCAACAATGCAACATTTGTGTCCCTCCAGATACGTCAAGATTATTGACGCATCTGTAAATCCTTGTGACATGGATTGCCATCAAGTGAATACAGTGCCTCCATGGTGTCACAAAGAGGCTGCACTGAAAAGTGTTGCAGCGCTGTTTTACTGCAGCGATGCAAAACCTTTCATAAATGAGGCCTTCTATCCTTTGTGCATTGTTTTGATCAGCTGACAATGGTACTCCTATACTTGGGCCTCTTTACACCTACTCTTACTCCTATTGACTCTCTTCCACCTATTTACTCCTGCTCTTACTCATGCATAGGCTTACTGTCATTCCTATTCACTCCTTACTCCTGCTCTTACTGCAACTCCTTATTGAACTCTAACTCCTGCTCATATTCTTACTTACTTCCTCTCTTAATACCATGTATTTGTACTTAGTCCTGCATTTACTTCTATATTTGCCCCTAATTGTGCCTAATGTATTTTAGTCTCATTTCTGCGTACTGTTACTGTTACTCTTACTACTGTTATAATGATCATATATTTTCTCTTCTAGGTAAGCCCTTTCTTGAATGATCTATGTTGTTTACTTAGGGATAGTTGTTAAATATAAATGCACATTTATTAATATTGTTATTCCTGGCATTTGATAATTAAGTCTGGTTGAATATAGTCTTGTTTTTCTCTATGGGTGGAATTCTCTTCTCCAGTGACACATTTTGAATAACAAGGTTTAGTTGAAGCTTATAACTTCACTTCTCGTTTATTGTTTTTAAAAATAGGCTAGGTTTCACAGAGTATAAATAAGGATCTGACTCCCCTATTGAGAGATGTTCTCTTCTCATCAACAATGAAGATATATCCTAAATAATTAAGCTGCCAAAACCAACAGTTATCTATAAAGTTGCCTATGAATTTCATCAAATTAAATTAATATCTTCAAATCCTTCTTGTACAATCCAGCTAACTCATCCTTCCAGTGGAATTTTCCCTGAATTTTGGTAACTGCACAAATTACCCCTATTTGCAGAAAACCCAATCTCGACCAAGAATTGCTGTCTATTTTTAGTATTTAACCCCACTTGACTACACAGAACCATGCAGACATGCGCAACAAATCAACTGAATATCATCATTTCCAAATGAAATTAAATGAATTTGTACTTGTAAAGCGTACTTATACCCCAACCAGGGTTTCCTGGCACTGTATGCACACCGCTGTGGAACCCTTCCTGGCTTTTCCCTGTGAAATGTCCACTCCTGGGCACACCCAGGGTGAAGCCAGGCATCCAACGCTGTTGGGGCTGTTGTGGAGATTAAGCAGGCAATTGCCAAGAGTTGGACCCATGATTAGAATAGGCACCGAGGTGAGATTTATCAGGTCCGAGGAATTGATCCCAAGACCCGCCGAGGCAGGAATTGAACCCTGGTCAAGGGCCAGACCTCTGCATCAGGGTCTGCCGCTCTAACCATTGAGCCACACCTCTCCACAAGAACTCCAAATAACACCTACTTCCAATATTGATTTCATCTTGGTTTCACAATAAACACAGCCACACTAAAAATCGAAATGACATACAATGCATGCTGTACAAATAAGAAGCCAGATTATTAACACTTCCACTGAATGAGCTACTTTGTGATTTGATTATAGGTTGGATTTCCTTCTTTCTACTACAAGACACCAAATGGTGAAGATTTGAAAATATGTCAGAAAAATATGAATTATGATGTAGTGTCCACATGAGTTCAATCCCCTGCCCTGCCTTTTTAAACCTACACAAGTTGTCACTGAATCTTCTCTTAGTGTAAGGATGCTTCTGTACACCTATAAGCAGACTATACTTGAACATATTGACATCTGAGGACATCTACACTCCCCAAACCTTTCCTCAGGAACTACACACATAGATAGTTGGAAACATCTGATTTCATGCTATGGGAAGTTGGTGTCTGGTTGGAGTAGGGTGAAGAGAAACATAGATATTGCGGAGATATGTCCTCCATTGTTTTGCCCACTTTTGATACATAAGGTGGTGTTCAAATAAGTACATGGAATTTGGGCTAAATACTTGTAAGAAGACACTTAAGGTACTTTCATTCTTCAGATTCCGGTGAGCCACAATTGCCTTTCAACAGGAGACATCAGCTGATCGCATTAAAACATTATAAACTGGTTACAAAATAGGGGGTAGCCTTTACTACTCATTGGATTCCACATATTCTATAGTTGTGACCATATTGGTGGCTAGAGGCATCCCCTTTAGGAAATCAGTCATAATTCAAGGGCCAAATTCGCAAAACTAAATGTACGCGCACATAAAAAGATAGGCCTGTCCTATCTTTGTCTTTTTATGTGCGGAGTTCTCCGCACCGACTATATAGTCTCCTCAGTCGTAAAGTTACTATTAAATTGTTTTTTTTGTGAACACCCAAAAAGAGCAAAATTACATAAAAGTGAAAATTTACCTTTGCGAACCGAGCCAGAAGACTCTAAAGGTAGATATGTCATGTCTTTTTTTAACATGCATTTTATTGACTTTTGACATGAGCATCATTCAACAAGTAGAGCATTTACAAGAATACAACTATACGCTTGTTACATTTACCAGGTCCAGTGATTAAGGACCATTATCACATGTAATGTACCACTCCAACCTCTATGTCGCTCTTGTCATAACAAATATCAACAACATAACCAAACTGCGTCAAAAACCACCTCAGTCTACCTATAATTTACAACTACCCTTCCACATCTGTGTGCATCTCTAAGTCCCCCAGGGCTGTATTCTGCATTTTTCACAGTGTAAACACATGTTGGAAACTCAGATAGAATGTTCTAGCAGCTTGTTTAGTATATAAAGCAAAGAAATCATCCCTACATCTCATGTCTATATTTGCATCTACTCCTATGCATCCACAAAGAATGTAGCCACTTCTGTCCACAGATCCCCTATAGGTCTGCGGTGGAGGCCCCTCTGCTCTTTTACCCATATAGCAGTGCCCTCCACTGTGGGCCATTGCTCTACTGCCAATTACCACCTACTATGCAGTGGTTCCTCTAGCAATCTCAAATGTTGCACTCTACAGGCGATAACTAAAGCCAGGGTCAGGAACTTATTGCCCACCTTCTTCTCCTTTCTACAAGGATATAACCCCAATAAACACACCTATCTTGTTTACCAACCTCAGCTGTCTAGTGTGCACTTCACGTCAGCCACAAGTTTGGCCCAGAATTGCTCTATAATGGGGCAACCTACACCATATGTATGTATTTGGGGTCTAATAAAGCAGAGCAAGGACAACACATAGTTTCTATCAACAAACATCATAACTTTTCATCTATGTGGGGTAAGATACGTGTCATGTAGATAATTAAACTGTGTATGTTTATAGCTAGTATTTTTAGAGAACTCAGGGATATGTTCTAGAGATTGCCTTGATTCCCTCCCACTGACGTCTATGCCCAGAGCCTCCTCCCACTAGTGGGTGACATTGGTAGGTCTTTGAGTGTCATTGGCAAGAGTGTTTTATATATTGCCACGATATGAGCCTACGTCTGCTACTGAAAGTCAGTAAAGTCTGCAAAAAGTCCTGCATGCTCAGCTCATAGCGCCATGGTCTGCACAACTGCTGTAGAGATTGTGTTACAGCCAAAACCTGTACTCAAGGCAAACTATCCTTGTCGACCATACCGTCCAGAGAACGAAACGTCCCGTAAGAACAGCAATCCCTTACAGTGTCAAGCTCCACTCAGGGCCATTCCTCAGCTGACCTTCTGTAAAAAGAAAAAACGTCCAAATGTGGGCAGTCCTATCAATGGCATGGAGGGCGCATACAATGAATGTCACAGAGGCTTCTTGACTGCTGCCCTCCATCAGTGATGTGCAATAGTAAACAGAGGAGGCTGCTACGTCAATTTCAGCTGCACACCTAGTAGCAATGCAATCAGTGCCCCTCTACAACTTGAATCACCAACGTTTCCAATTCTGCCACATGGAGTCATCAAGCCAACCACAGGAGTTGGACAGACAGGAAATGTATGACAAATCTGGAACATCTAGTCCTCCCATCCTGTTGGGTGCCATAGTGCTTCCAACGATACCAAGTGCCCTTCCTCATCCCAGATCAGTTCCCACATCAGGACTTCAAGATTCAAAAATGGGAGATTCACAAAGTAGTGCAATACTCTTGGCAGGATAACCATTTTTGATAAGACAATTCTGACCATACAGTAGTTTTAAATAGCACCAGAAATTCCACCTTAAAGCCCTCAAGCCACTGTCAAAATGACCTTCCATGATGTCCCCACTAGAATGGCACTTCCAGGTGCTTAAAGATCAGGGGTTCTCATTTGAGCTCAAATTGCAAAACCACCAGCTTAGGATCCTGCAACTGAGTAGATACTGGGAAGATATATGAATTACCCCAGCTGGTGCATAAAACTGAGACTCTTCCCATGCCACTGAGAAGGCCAATGCTCCAGGGTGATCCTGTGTCTGCCTCCCAAAGGTATAGGAAAATGTCATCTACATACAGCGAGATTACATTCTCTGACTCCCATAGATGAAATCTCCCTTACCCCTTTCTCTGCCCTTACCCTACTAACAAATGCCTCAACAGCCAGCGCATACAGCATCTACGAAAAAGGACAAGTCCTCCCTGTCCCTCGATATACCTCAAACGCCTCAGATATGCACTGACCGATCCAAACCCTTGCCCAAACATTTGAAATACAACAGTGCCACCCACTTATCCCGGGCCTAGGTTCATACATCTCATAACAGCTCTTAGGTATCCCCGGTGTAGCATATCAAATGTCTTGGGAAGGTCTATGGACAGCACCATCACAGTTTGGTCATACTCCCCAGGGGTTTCATCCATGATCCTAAACAACTGCCTGATAATGATGGATGTATTGTGTTGATCAATGAAGCTATTTTGGTCACAATGGACCAATGCAGTCAGGTGCGGTTGGTTAGCCAGTACTTTGCTAAAGATCTCATAGTCCAGATTTAACATGGATAAAGGCCTATGCTCTGCCACCTCTGGCCCAGCACTCTGGGACTTAAGAACACAAACTATCATGGCTTCTCTGGTTGTATCCAGGAAGGAACCGCATTCAAGCGCTCCTGTGTACATGGCAGCCAACTTTGGCGCCAATTGAGACATGCAAGTGCAATAAAAATCAACAGGAAGCCCATCTGCCTCCAGGATTTTTCCTCACACCAGCTCCTAAATAGCCTCCTTAATCTCAGGTTTCGTAATATGCCCCCAAGCATTTCACCCACATGAGAGACCAATTGGACTTATGGTGCCCTATCGTAGAAAGCTTCTGTTTCTTCTCCTGATAGTAATGGCTGATCCTCATACACTTCCCGGTAGTGTTGGGTAAACACCTTGTGAATGTCACGCTGAGACAGTATTATATTTCCTGAAGCATTCCTAATCCGAGTGTTAAGGAGACTCCTTTCATCAGATTTTATTAGCTATGCAATCAACTGCCCCGTCCTGCCTCCCTCTGCATGACTGGTGGTACAGTATTGCCAGAAGGACAGAGCTCTTAGCTGTTTCATTACTGGTGCATGTTTTTCCCTCTCTGCCACTAGTGTGGGTCATTCCAAAGTGTCCGTCGTGGAATCCCTCTACAAAACATGGAGGTTATCCTCCAACCTGGATAGCTCATTCTGTATGGGTTTCTGAACCCCCACCGTCTGCCCAATTTAAAAATCTCAGCACCATGACTTTAAATGCTTTCCGATCCGTGTTGACGTGCTGAGCAGTACCCTGGTTAAAGTAGAAATTATCTACAATTGCCGCACTCAAGACTCTCTGAATGTGGGTTCATCCAAATGGGAAATCGTTGGCCTAATTTATGAAAGTGATGCATCGCTGCGTGAAAACAGCGATGCGTCACTTTTCACTGCGTCCTCCTTGCGACCCCAATGATGCGTCATATTTACAGTATGACCCATCATGGCCCAAGGAGTTACAGATACGTCAGTGTTTCTGAAGTATCTGTATGGCGCAAAAGTGACGCATTGCTGGAGTGTGTCACAAAAGTGACGCAACTCCAGCAATGTGTCCTTTCACATGGGGCAAGCCCCATGTAAAAGGGCCTGCGTCAGTCTTACGCCTGCTGTGATGCAGGCATAAGAAATTGACGCATTTGTGTCCTAGAAGTGGCGTAGTGAAATCTTATAGATTTCACTGCGTCACTTCCATGACCCTTTTTTGCATCAAAACGCCCCCTAGCATACATTATACCTGGCGCAGGTATAATGTGGCGCAGGGGTTTACAAAGTGACACATCTACCTAGATGCGTCACTTTGTAAATATGGCACAACAAGGCGCATTTTTTACGCCACTGGTGCATCACAAATAGTGACGTACCTGCGGCGTAAAAGTGACGCACAGGCTCATAAATGATGCCCCTAGAGTCTCCATGTAGGAGTATGATCTAACTGTGGGCCCCATGAAGGCCTCATAAGAAGGGGATTATGATCCAAGAACGTACGCCCTATGCTCTCTATGTGGGTAAAATTACCATTAAGTCTGTGGGTACCCATCATTTTATCAAGATGGATATGCAAGTCATGGATGGGGGTATAGAAGGAGTACTCACACTTGTCTCCATTCGTCACCCTCAAAGATCAACCATTCCCAGTTTCCCACTTCCTCTTGAAAATCAAAAGCCAGTTTCACCACAGGAGAACCCCCCCCAACGGAGGAGTCGATATATCAAGAATCACATCTACCACGCAATTGTAGTCCCCTTTCAACACCATTGAAAGCCCCATCAAGGAACAGCAATGGAACAATAGACTCAAGAAACGCACCTGCCTCACATTCATTGCATAGGTGCTACCCAGAAGAATAGGGGTACGATAAGTTGTGCCTGCAGCAGCAGATATTTACCATCCCTATCAACATGCACTGTGATAGGGTCAATCAGAATACCTGGCCTAATCCATGCCAGTACTACCTGAGCATAAGAGGAGTAACCAGTGGTATGGACATGGATATGGCTTCTGTATCTCCTGCGCAGGCCACTATCTCACTTTCCTTCAAGTGAGTCTCCTGCAGAAATGTGGTCTACTCTCCTGTGCATCAAATCAGTCAGTATTTTATGCCACTTACTTACAGAGCTCTTACCTGTCACTTTCCGAGTAATGAATGTATATTGAAACATTATAAATCACATTATGGCAGCCTAGTCCATGTCCCTTTGGTGAGCAATATGCCTCTGGCCGCTAGAGGGGTTCAAGTGAATGACATACTGTGCAGCATTCATGACTGAGGAAAGAAAGCAGCTGAAAACAGACCCCAACAATAACTCTTCAGGTCAGAATAGCAACAGCCATCCATCCACAACAAACAAACAAACAAGAAGTAAAAGAAAGAACTGAAGCATAATAACAAGAGAAACTCCTGTGACTATGAGCCGAGGGAGGTATAAGGAAGGGCAGCCCCCCAAAAAAACACCTCCCATCTGCTTCATTCAGCATCTTCCTCCCTCTCGGTAACCTAAGATGTATATCTACTCCTCCATTGCTGTCCGCGCTAATAAACTGCACACCCAGGGGAATCCAGGATGGGGTGACTTGCGTGGCTTTCACCAGGTCCTGTTACCCAGAATTCCTTGCAAACCTCAAAATGTGTCTAAGAAACATTTTCCACATATTTCTGTGATGGTAAGTTCGGAAATCTGAATGGAGTCACAAACTTCCACATACCCAGCATTCCCACAACTCTACCGATATAAATGGTACCGCACGTCTGTGGGTAGGCCTAGTGCTGTAACAGGAAACAGCCCAAAACGCAACATAGGCACATCACATTTTCCCACGGAAAACTTACACTTTTTTGCACTCTGCCTAGCTGTGGATTTGGGGCCCTAGCTCAGAAGTAACCTAGCTCAGATGTAACCTAGGGAAACCTAGCAAACCTGTACATTTTTTAAAACTAGAAACCCAGGGGAATCCAGGATGGGGTGACCTATGTGCCTTTCAACAGGTTCTGTTACCCAGAATCCCTTGCAAGCCTCAAAATCTGTCTAAAAAACTAAGATTTGTGATGAAAAGCTCTGGAATCTGAAGAGAGCCACAAACTTTCACCCACCCAGCATTCCCACAAGTCTCCAGAATAAAATGGTACTTGGTAATTGTCCTAGTGCCCGCAACAGGTAAGGTTCCAAAATGTACTGTGGAGAAATCAAAATTATCGATCACAAAACAACGTAGTTTTGCAAGGGAGTCACCTGTATTTTTGGTCCCGGGCTCGGCGGTAATCTAGGGAAACCTACCAAACTGAGAGATTTCTGAAAACTACACACCTGGGGGAGTCCAGGGATGTGTGGCTTCCATGGATCTCCCAACGTTTTTCCGCCGAGAGTCCCCTAAGAAACCTCTAATTTAGTAAAATATTCACATTTTCCCCAAATTCATGGGTGGGAAAGTTGTGGGATCCCCGAGCCAACACAAATGTTATATAACCCAGCATTTCGCCAGGTCTTCTGATAAAAATGGTACCTCACTTATGTGGGTGGGCCAAGTGCCTGCAACAGAGAAAGGTCCAAAACATATTGTGGCGACATCAAAAATATATACGGCATCCTACCAAAGCCAGACATTTCTGAAAACTATCTATCCACACCTGGGTAAGACTGTACTACCCTGACTGACTCTTCCATAGATGTAATGGGAGTTCTTATATAAAGCAAGTACTGGTCCGCCCGGGTAGTACCGTCTTACCTGGGTGTGAATAGGCCCCCCCAGGTGAAGCATGTCAGGATGAGTGAGTAAGGCGTCTACTCCAATATCTTTGGATATCCCATCTACCAAAGATAAAGCGGAGGGAGATTATCACATCCTATTAGAACTCTTCTTCTTCTTCTTCTTTTTTTTAAAAAAAAGTCCTGAATTCCCAAGGAGAAATCACATGGCAGGTCAGAAATCACATGGCAGCTCGTTGCTCATTTATGATCAGACTGTCATTGGGAGATTGGAACTGATCTGCTCTTCTCTCACTCTCTTTTCTGTTAAAGAATTTCTGAAAGCTAGACACCCGGGAGAATCCAGGAGTGTGAACCTTGTGTGTGTATCCCCTAACGTTTTCTTACCCAGAATCCCCTGCAAACCTCAAATTTAGCATAACAGGACCAAAGACTCATTGACAGCTATTTCTTTCCCTGGAACATAGATCTCTGAAAATTGATCTACAAAGTCATCAAGGATATGCAGAATCTTAAAAAGACGGTAACAATCAGGGTGATCTTGTGGCAACGCTGAAGCATTTTCAACAAAATGCAGCATCCAAATCAGAAGCAAATACCGATAACTACTCATGATTGCAGGAAATATGGCAGTTGCTATCAAGGGACTAGTAGACCCATAGGAAGACAGCAACAACATCCATATCAAGCCCATCAAAAAATGTAAATCGAAAAATGTCTTCATCGCATCCAGATTTGTGGGAGTCCAACAGGTAGGTCTAGAGCGAGGCCTAAGTCTGGCACTGTTGTCCCTCAAATACTGCTCAGCATGCAAATTAGTCTGTTCAACAATCTCATCTAAAAATACATTGCCCATAAACAACTGAAAGATATTTATATGCAAAAGGTTTTCAGTATTCACTTTACACCCTGCAACACCAGTAAAGGCAGGTAATGCTGGCTGCACCATGTTTGGGGGGAACCCAAAGTTCAGCTCTTCCAATAGGAAGCCTTTCAACCCCAGGCTGCAATCCAGATGCCTCTTGCAGCACCGCCGGCACATTAGTGTCCTCCTCTAAAACAGGCACTTCAACTGCACTGAGCGTAGCTTCATCATCAAATGATTCCTCTTGGACAGAACATTCACTGTCAGAATCATGCACGTCAACCTCTGCCTCAGATGCAGAGATAGTCTCATAATCATGGTCAGAGAAAGATTAAAAAAAAGCATACCAACAACCTGCTGAGCAGTAATCCTGTAGCTAGCCATGATTCTTACTAGTAAATGTGAATTGATAAACAAGTCAACAACAACCAACACTGTATAAAACAAGTAATAAACAAAGAGTGGCTTTAGTACAAAGAATTATATACTCAAAAACAATACCACTCACTTGCAGAGACAGCTAGACTCACCACCCCCTACTCTGTACAGATACAGCAATGAGCAACAATATGCCACTTAAAAATAAAAATTACACGTAAGACAACACAATTCACACTGTACACAAATCCAAGCAGAATTTTGCACACATTAAAACATAAGCTAAATATGCTGCTCTCATTACACAATTTGCAAACTCATTCATGCATGGCATTGATACTCATTTGGAGTAAACAGTACAAAAATGTTTTTCTTACCAAACACATGCAGCTACGCAAACTGCAGATCTACAACTGCTGAAACCACAAGCAGGAGTCACAGCAAAGGAATCCAAAGCTTTGCACTAGAATAAAAAAGAGAAATATAAAATTACAATCACAGATGCAAATAATATGCCAGTACACATCCCACCAGCTAAGCTGGGGGACAGATGGGCCTACAAATATGAGCACAACATTCATTCCCAAAAGGGGAGTGACCCACGCCCAAGGGGCCACTTCTTACAACAACAATGTTGTCCAAATTTAAAATCCCTGGTGTCCAGTGGCTTCTACCCCCTTTGGAAGCAGATAGACCTAAAGGCATAAGGCCGATCTGCCTCTAAGGGGGCAGAAATGGACAAACTAATCACCTCCTAAAGGGGAGCGACCCTTGCCCAAAAGGCCACTCCCCACAACAACATCATACTAAAAAAAACATACCAGGGGCCTCATTTATGACTTTTTGCCGTAGGGAAGCGCAGCAGGCCTTCCTGCTGCGCTTCCCTACGGCAAATGAAAAGGGCAGAAATGCGCCGTATCTATAAGATACAGCGCATTCCTGTCCTTTTCCCCTCCGCCGGCGCACAATGGGCTGCCTGCGCCAGCACAGGCACCCTTGCACAATGGTGCAAGGGTGCCTGCGTTGCGGGGAAGATTATTTTTGTACAGGAAGGGAAACCTTTCTGTACAAAAATAATCACAAGAGGCTTTTCCTCTTTCTATGTGTGCTGTAGAATGCAGCACACATAGAAAAAGGAAATACGAGGAGAAATAAAGACATTTCTCCCTGTTGCGCCTCCCTTACGCCTCCCCTGGGGAGGCGTAAGCTTTTGGCACTGCTTCAGAGTTACGATTTCTCGTAAATCTGGGGCAGTGTCAAAAGGCCATGGATGTTGCTGGGAACGCCCCCAGCAACATCCATTGCACGCCCCTTTAACGCAGAACACTGCGTTAAAGGGTCTGATATTTATCAGGCAGCAGAACGCCACAAAAACTGGCGTACTGCTGCCTGATAAATACCACGCTGGCTTCTGCGCCACGGAACTTCATGAAAAGTGAAGTTCTGATGGCGCAAGGGGCCTCATAAATGAGGCCCCTGGTGTTTAGTGCTTCTGCCCCCTTGGGGCAGATTGGCCTGAAAGAAGAAGGCTGATGTGGCTCCAAGGGGGGCAGAAACAACCAAAATAATCACCTTCTGAAAGCAAGCGACCCTTGCACAAGGGGCTGCTCCCCAACATCGCCCAAAAAATATCCCTAGTGGCCCAGTGGTTTCTGCCCCCCATGGGGAAAAATGGGCTTTAAAAAAACGATCTAATCACAAGGGGAGCAGAAACTGCCAAAATACTTACTCCCCAAAGGGGAGCCACCCTTACCCCAAGGGGACACTCCCCAACATAGTAAAAATAAAAGAGAAACTGAGGGGCATATTATCAAGGCAGGTGAAATGAAATTATCACCGCTTTTGCGGCCGTTTTCGGCCGCTAGGCGGTGATAATTTCATCGCCCTATTAGCAAGCTGTCGCTAACATCTGTTAGCAACAGCTTTTAGGTGATAGCGAGCGGTTTGGGGCCCGCTTTGTATGTCAGCGGTATTTATCGCTAATGACATGCAAAGTGGGCATACCAAACCCGTTAGCGACTGAAAGCAGTCGCTAACGTCGCTATCTCCTATTAGCAAGGCAGGTGTAGCGATAAAAAAAATTTGCGCTAAGAGCGAATATCGCTGAAAACTAACGCCTGCTCAGACCAGTTCTTAACCTGTATATCCAATGGGAGGTGGATATTCAGGTTAAGACCCTATTGGCGATGATGCGTGAATATCGCTCGTTTTCCAGCGATATTCACGCATTTCGCCGCTATCGCCATATCACTTATCGCATTGGAGATAAAAGTTGCTAATAGCACGTTATCTCTGCGATAAAAGCCGGTGATGCTTGGCGATAAAAAAATGTCGCTAAGCTTCTTTAGCGATAAATATCGCTAGTTGTTGATAATATGCCCCTAAATCCCTGGTGTCTAGTGGGCATTCCTTCTCCCGAAGAAGAAACTCAACTTTCTCCTTCGATGCGCTGGAAGCAACTGGCTTTCAGTGCGTCCCCATGAACTTCTAATGATGTTGGTACGCGGTGCATGCTGACGTCATTACATGCCGTGGTGGGGGGAGGCAGGGTGGCAGCAGAAGAGCTTACACTGCCATCCCTGGTGGGGTGGCAGAACGGCATCCCACGGGGGGAGCACCAGCGCTCCCCACCGTGGGCGTTGGTGCTCCCCGACTGCGGTGTCAGAAGGCTCCCAGCCATCTGGCACACCGAAGGGGGTTAATGTTTTGACATGTGGTTTGTTGAACTGGGTCCCCTTCTGGAGGGTTAAAAGTGATTTTGCAATGTCACCAAGAGGTATTTACATTGGTCGTATATATATAAGCGGGGAGTGTGTTCCATGTTTTAGCAGCCAGGTATGAAAAGGATCTGCCTCCCATGGTGGTCTTGTTGATGCGAGGTACAGTGGCGAGGGCTTGGCTGGAAGAACGTAGTTGGCGGGAGGGGGTGTAGAAGGACAGTCGAGAGTTGAGGCAATCTGGGCCGATGTCGTAGAGTGATTTGTGTGCGTGGGTAAGCAGTCGGAAAGTGATCCTCTTATTGACGGGTAGCCAGTGGAGGTCTTTAAGGTGACCAGAGATGTGTTCGTTGCGTGGGATGTCTAGTATGAGCCTGGCTGAGGCGTTTTGGATTCGTTGGAGTTTCTTCTGGAGTTTAGCGGTGGTACCTGCGTAGAGGGTGTTTCCGTAGTCCAGTCGGCTCGTGACCAGAGCGTGGGTGACTGTTTTCCTTGTTTCGGAGGGGATCCAGCGAAATGTTTTTCTGAGCATGCGAAGAATGTTGAAGCAGGAAGAGGATACGGCGTTGACTTGTCTGTTCATTGAGAGTGAAGAATCCAGGATGATGCCAAGGTTCCGTGCGTGGTCTGTCGGGATGGGTGCTTTTCCGAGGGCTTCCGGCCACCAGGAGTCGTCCCAAGCAGAGGGGGATGTACCTAAGATGAGGACTTCTGTTTTGTCTGAGTTCAGTTTCAGACGGCTTTGTTTCATCCATTCGGCAACTTCTTTCATTCCTTCGTGTAGGTTAGTTTTGGCGGTGTTGGGGTCTTTGGTGAGTGATAGGATCAGTTGGGTGTCATCCGCGTAGGAGATGATGTTGAGGTTGTGTTGGCGTGCGATGGCCGCGAGGGGGCTCATGTATACGTTGAAGAGGGTGGGACTGAGTGAGGATCCTTGTGGTACGCCACAGATGACTTCAGTGGCCTCGGACTTGAATGGTGGGAGGCGGACTCTCTGTGTTCTTCCGGAGAGGAAGGAGGTGATCCATTCAAGTGCTTTTCCTTGTATTCCGATGTTTCTGAGGCGCTGTAGAAGGGTGCTGTGGCAGACTGTATCGAATGCTGCAGAGAGGTCGAGGAGGATGAGGGCGACTGTGTCTCCATTGTCCAGTAGAGTTCGAATGTCGTCTGTTGCTGCGATGAGGGCGGTCTCAGTGCTGTGTTTTGCTCGGAAGCCAGATTGTGAGGGGTCGAGGGATTTGTTGGCTTCGAGGAAGGCGGCGAGCTGGTTGTTGACGGCTTTCTCGATGACTTTGGCCGGGAATGGAAGAAGCGAGATGGGGCGGTAATTTTTGAGTTCGGTGGGGTCCGCTGTTGGTTTTTTCAGAAGGGCGGTGAGTTCAGCGTGTTTCCAGTCTTCTGGGAAGGTAGCGGAGTTGAAGGAGCAGTTGATGACGTCTCGGAGGTGCGGTGCTATGACGGAGTCTGCTTTGTTGAAGATGTGGTGAGGGCATGGGTCTGTGGGGGATCCTGAGTGGATGGAATTCATCAGGCGGATGGTGTCCTCAGTGGAGATTGGGTTCCAGGCGTTAAGGGTGTTCACAGGGGGAGGATGGTCAGCAGATGGTAGGGTGGGTTGGTTTCCGGGTTGGTTGTCAAAGCTGTTGTGGATGTCTGCAATCTTGTTGTGGAAAAAAGAGGCTAGGGAGTCGCAGAGGGTTTGAGAGGGGGTGATGTCGTTGGAGTTGGCCGAGGGATTGGAAAATTCCTTGACGATGTTGAAAAGTTCCTTGCTGTTGTGGGCGTTGTTGTCAAGTCGATCCTTGAATGCTGTTTTCTTGGCTTTTCGGATCAGTTGGTGGTGAGTGCGGGTGGCGCTTTTGAAGGCGTCCTTGGTGCTGGTGGTTGGGTCTTTTTTCCAGGCCTTTTCAAGGGAGCGGCAGAGTTTCTTGGACTTCTTGAGATCATCGTTGAACCATGAGGCTTTCTTGCTGCCAGGTTTGCTTTGACGTTTTTTCAGTGGTGCTAAGGTGTCGGCGGTGTTGGATAACCATAGGGTGAGGTTGGCGGCGGCTTCGTTGGCGTTAGAAGAGAGGGCTGGGGAGTTTCGAAGGAGCGATGCGGAGATTTGGTCCGTGGTGATTTTGTTCCAGTTTCTTTGCAGGGTAGGTTGGGAGTGGTTGATGGGTTTCGGCTTGTTGTAGGTGAAGTGAACGCAGCTGTGGTCAGTCCATAGGAGATCCGTAGTGTGGCTGAAGGAGACATGTTTGCTGGAGGTGAAGATAGGGTCGAGTGTGTGACCTGCGATGTGGGTGGGGGAAGTGACTAGTTGTTTAAGTCCGAGGTTGGCGAGGTTGTCCACGAGGGTGGCGGTGTTGTGGTCGTTTATCTTTTCAAGGTGAAAGTTGAGGTCTCCCAGAAGAATATAGTCTTTGGAGGGGAGCGCGTGTGGAGAGATGAAGTCCGTGATGTCTTCACTGAATTTTGCGCGGGGTCCTGGTGGTCTGTAGAGGAGAGTGCCTCTGAGTGTTGTTTTGGGGTCGATGTGGATCTGGAAGTGAAGGTGTTCGGAGTTGGCGAGGTTGGCGTCAGAGCTGGTTGAGATGCGGATAGATTTCTTATGGACGATAGCGATTCCTCCTCCTGTGTGGCTGGTACGGTCTTTGCGGGTGATCTTATAGTCTTCAGGGATGGCAATGGTGATGTCTGGTGTGGAGGAAGCATTCATCCATGTTTCCGTAAGGAAGGCGACATCTGGAGAGAAGGTGTCTAGTAGGTTCCATAGGTCAATGGCGTGCCTGTGCACCGATCGGGTGTTGAGAAGGATGCATTGTAGGTGGTTGGGGTCGGGAATCTGTGGTGTGGTCGTAGCGGAGATGTTGTCGGTGCCGCTGAATTTGCAGGAGTAGCAGGAGAAAGGTCCATGGGTGTGTCCAGGAGCGGCTTGGACGCAGTTGGGGGCGCGGCCGGGGTTAAGGGCTAGGAGGGTGGCGGCATCGTAGGTAATGCGGGAGGGCTGGGGAGCGCGAGGGGCAGGGGGTCTGGCGCTGGGCGCGGTCCAGGCGCGGACGGGCGTAGTCGGGCTTACCTTTGGCGCACCTTCGGCGCGACCGGGGCGTGGACGCTACGCGCGATAGCATCTGTCATATGCGGATGGTGGAGGGGGAGGGGCGAGGGAGGGGCCGCAGGGAGGTGTGTTCGGGTTGGGGGGCGGGCTGGCAGGCACAACAACAGAGAAAATGGCCGCAAACAACACAGCGCAAAGCACCAATAGATCGGCAAAAGTGGGGATTTAAATAATAAGCGTGGGCAGAGGCACCTCTAAGTGTGCAAGCAGGCAGGTTCAATTTTAATTAATTATTTTCGCAGCAGGCTAATTAGTTTATCACAGGCGCGATGAGGGTTAGGTTAGCAGCTCAATGTCGCTACCGGCGTGCAGAGCACAACAAACACAGCTGGAGGCAATCAGAGGAAAGCGCTACGATACCCAGTGTAAAGGGAGCCTTGGGGAGCGACCGATGCTGCACAGGTCAGGTTGGTCACAGCGGACGTAAAGGCAGGTCCGCTCTAAACAATCCGTGGGAGGGAGGGGCCGCAGGGAGATGTGTTCGGGTTGGGGGGCGGGCTGGCAGGCACAACAACAGAGAAAATGGCCGCAAACAACACAGCGCGAAGCACCAATAGATCGGCAAAAGTGGGGATTTAAATAATAAGCGTGGGCAGAGGCACCTCTAAGTGTGCAAGCAGGCAGGTTCAATTTTAATTAATTATTTTCGCAGCAGGCTAATTAGTTTATCACAGGTGCGATGAGGGTTAGGGTAGCAGCTCAATGTCGCTACCGGCGTGCAGAGCACAACAAACACAGCTGGAGGCAATCAGAGCAAAGCGCTACGATACCCAGTGTAAAGGGAGCCTTGGGGAGCGACCGATGCTGCACAGGTCAGGTTGGTCACAGCGGACGTAAAGGCAGGTCCGCTCTAAACAATCCGTGGGAGGGAGGGGCCGCAGGGAGGTGTGTTCGGGTTGGGGGGCGGGCTGGCAGGCACAACAACAGAGAAAATGGCCGCAAACAACACAGCGCGAAGCACCAATAGATCGGCAAAAGTGGGGATTTAAATAATAAGCGTGGGCAGAGGCACCTCTAAGTGTGCAAGCAGGCAGGTTCAATTTTAATTAATTATTTTCGCAGCAGGCTAATTAGTTTATCACAGGCGCGATGAGGGTTAGGTTAGCAGCTCAATGTCGCTACCGGCGTGCAGAGCACAACAAACACAGCTGGAGGCAATCAGAGCAAAGCGCTACGATACCCAGTGTAAAGGGAGCCTTGGGGAGCGACCGATGCTGCACAGGTCAGGTAGTTGTGTAGTGTGTGTAATTAAAGTACTTTTCCTTTTTCAAAAGAAGAAGCACAGTCTGAGCAAATATTTTTTCAGTGTTATTATTGTGTGCCCACTAATGGAGATTACTAGCCTACACCAGTTCCTTTGAGCAGGCCTTGGCTGCTATGCTTCGCTAGTCTGAGAGAGTCAAACGCTACAATGGGTGTTTGGTTCCCAGTGGAGGACAAATGTGGACCCATTACTTGTGCAGACCACACAACTAAGGTGTATTTCCTTACAGTCAAGGAATTCCCCCACAGAAAAGCTGGCACCAGGTACAAAAAAAGGACTTTTGGAACTACTCATCAGAACACTCCTGGACCTGTGGAAGATTCATTCAGAAGAAGGACTGCCTTGCTGGCAGAAGGGCTGCCTTGCTGCTTTGAGAGATGTCTGAAGAAGGTCTTTTGGACCTGCTTGCCATGATTTTAGCCTACACAGAGTGACTCCAAGGGTCACATAACTGACCTCCTGTGTGAGCTACAGGGACACAACAAGCTTCCACAGGCCTCCCTGCAAATGTCTCACTGACTAGCTGCAACTGGACTTGCCTATACCTTTTTGGTCCTGCCTGAGCCCTGTTGTTGGCCTCTGCTGGAGTGAGTCCTGATCGCCAAAAGGTGCCTCCATGGTCCTGGACCCTTGGCTGACTTCAGTGGAAGCTCCTCCAAGAAGAAAAAGGTGAAAATCCTGAAGTTTGGGCTTTTCGCAACTGTGAATGGGCAGGTACACGTCAAAATGATTCCGCCCACAATGATCAACAACGTGAGGTTCTAGTGAGAGCTTCCCTTGGTGCGAACAGCAACTATCCACAACAACCAGGAATGTGAGACCTCCACTTAGCACCACAGCACCCACCATGTGTGACACTCAAACAGCTCTTCACTCCAAAAGCACCACACCCTCGTGGCCTCCTCAAACAAGAACAGAACTCTTTGCTCCGGACTTTAGAAGGTAACTCTTCAGCAAGTCTAATCTGGTCTCTTACCCCAACCCATTCTCTATTGAAGTCAACCGGAACTTGTGACTTTCCCCGGTCTTGCACAACCAGATGACCACGAGTTGTGCATTTGTGCTTTTAGGTACTATTTTCATTTAAAACTTTAAAATTCAATATCTACTGTTCTACTGATTGGATTTTTGACATTCTGGTATCATTTCATTTATTGAAATTCACTTTATTGTTTAAAAGATTTTGGGATTTTTCTTGTGTTGTGTTTTCACTTTATTTACTGTTTGTGTGCCGCATAATACTTTGGCTCTGAGTTAAGCCTGACTGCTTTTGTGGCAATCTACCAGAGGGTAAAGCACACATCAATTTAGTGACTTTTGCAGTTAATTCTGACAAGGATTTTGGTTGTTGCCTAAATAGGGCTAACAACAAAGGAAGAAGCCCCTTGGGATATCAAAAGTTTTTTTTTAGGTAATAATATACTCATACATACACCCTTCATTCGCTGTAGTGTCAGAGATCAGAATACTCCTACACCATACATAGCAAAAAAGACTAAATATGAATATAACAAAAGTTAACTGATATTGGATCTATTGTAAATTTATTGTACAATTATTACATCAAATATTAAAAATACATAAAATCACAAAATCACAAATTTAAAAACGAAATGCCCGCAAAAAATACACATAATATCATGATCAATTATACATAAGAGACAAAGGGGAAATACTAACCGGAGCCCCGACCCGCAGCTGTATTGCATGCTAGGCATCTTATCAGGTTCACCATAACTGGGGACCGTTTAATGCTACCAAGCAGCGCAGAACGTCCATTACTTCCAAATTGGACTTACTGGAAAAATAAACCGCATTCTGTGATAAATAAACCGCATTCTGTGGCATCCGATTTGGACAAATTACCATCAAAAGGAGAACCCGAAACTAGTACTTCTTATGGGCTCAGACTTGGTCTCATATTGGGCTCACTGGATAAATAAATTGCAGCACGGGGCATCCGATTGTGATATTACCATCGATATAAGAATCCAAGACTTGTTTTTGAATGATCATATCTACCGTCTTGACGAGTCGTAAATCAAAGGGCCATATAAGACAGGAGGTTTATCCCCCGAGGTCAGCCACTTTGAGATATGCACAGTTTGAACACATATATTGAGCAACATAGAGCTTAAAATAGACTAAGCCAAGTGGGGACCCGCAATGAGTTACGGTCCGAGTACCTTGATTTTATGAGTTTATATATCTGAATAGGAGACAACGTATTGTTTTGTCTTGAGAAAGGTGGTGCAATATCAAGTCACAACACCGAAATGCGTTGACGCATACTATCAAATATTAAATCTGAGGAATGACTAAGGGTGCTATTAGCTGACATTAGTTGCACCACCAATATTGATTCTAATAGGATTAATAATACAAGATGTTTTCCACAAGATTCACTCTCCCTTTTGTCTCTTATGTATAATTGATCATGATATGATGTGTATTTTTTGCGGACATTTCGTTTTTTAAATTTTGATTTTGCGATTTTATGTATTTTTAATATTTTTAATATTTGATGTAACAATTGTACAATAAATTTACAATAGATCCAATATCAGTTACCTTTTGTTATATTAATATTTAGTCTTTTTTGCTATGTATGGTTTAGGAGTATTCTGATCTCTGACACTAGAGCGAATGAAGGGTGTATGTATGAGTATATTATTACCTTAAAAAAAAGCTTTTGATATCCCAAGGGGCTTCTTTCTTTGTTGATCGCAATCAGTACCCAGTCCCTTGGTTGGTGGGTCATTCCCTCTGTCTTTTTTTAATAGGGCTATCACCACCCCACACCCCCCTCAATCAATAACCCAATTTCTTACAAGTAGGATGCATGGGGATTAGGGAGAGGCCGAAGGGAGCTCCCTAATGCGCCCATATTTCTGCATGGCCAGCCACACCTCTAAGAACATTGCATACTTATCGTGAACATGCCTACTATCCAACATTCCTTCCTGGGCTGTTACAGATTGTCTCCATTTGTGCAGATGTCCCAATGATATGGGCTGGAGACTTTAATATGGCAATTTCTGGTGAACTGAAAAGGTTCTTCACCAGTCTGGGCCCTACTTCCCCTGTTTCCTAACAATTACGCAACGTCATCTGAAACCTGAGTCAGTTATATCTTTCGAGGGAACGCAGCACTGGTGAACCAACCTATTTGTTCGATTCTCCTCCACATAGTTCTTGCATCAGGATTTTAGCAAAGACACTAATTCACAACTTCTAGGACAAAATTCTTCAGACCACTTTCTCACTCCATGTTATATGCATGGTTTGGTGGCAGACATAAAATCCCACCTTGAAGCTCAGATTAGAGTTGCAGTCTGGTTTCTGCTAAATTTGTTTCACTGAGCGCTCTTTTAGTCCAGACAAAGCATTTTGCAATAAGCTGGCAACCTTCTTCCAGTTTCAAGTTAATTCTATCTATCAAACTTTTTAATCTCCCCCAAATTTATTAAGGGGAGGTGACTCAAAACTGTGCATGCAGGAATCTGACCTACAAAACTTACTTCCCCAGGATGACCACAATTCTGTAGCTTTTCTCCCTTTACAAAGGTGAAAGTAATTAACTCTATTAATCTAATTAAATCCTTGGCTACATCAGATTCTTGTCCACCACAGGTTTGGAAGCAAGTTGTCAATGAGGTTGCCAACCTGTTTATGGAACTTTTTAATGAATTATTGATCTCAGGTCAATTTACGAAAATATGGAAAGAGGATTCTATGTTGCCACTGATAAATAAATCCTCTTTGTATCCAATGAAGATGGAAATCTATAGGCCCATATATTGCCTACCTTTCCCAGCCAGAATGCTTGAGAAGACACTGAAAGAGGAGATTCTGGCATTTTTGGAAGCTAACTTGCTGATCAGTCCTGCACAGTACGGCTTTAGAGCAAATTACTGCACTGAATCTGCCCTGGTAGCAGCCTCTGAGGAAATTATAATGGCAATCGATAAAGGTGGAAAAGCGGCACTGATTTTATTGGATTTCTCTGCCGCTTTTGACATGGTTCACCATTAACTACTCTTAAAACATCTCCATCTGCTTGGTTTTAGAAGCTAAGCTCTGACCTTCCTAAGCTATTTTTTTAGTCTTAGGCAGCAACGGGTAGAGCTGGGGGAAGCGAGGGCATCACCTTTCGCCCTTCCATGTGGCGTTCCCCAGGGGTACTCCCTCAGCCCCACGCTGTTTAATGTCTATGTTATCCCCCTTATCAGGCTCATTCAAAGTCAGAGTTCAGCTGTGTTATCTTACGCAGGTGATACACAGAAAGTGGTTTCTATCTCGTAAATAAGGAGGTCAGAAATGTCTGTAACTGCATGTCCCAAGTGGCATTGTGGATAAAGAATAATCGTCTGAAATTTAATACAGAAAAAACAGAGATGCTACTTTTTGGAAAGGAAGCGGTACAAAAGGGGGTGGTCCATCACCACCCCCTTTTGTACCGCTTTTGGCCGCCATAAGTGTGGCAGGGTATGCTCAGACGTGAGTCCATTGCTCACTTTGCCACTGGATTCAAGCAAGCCGGGCTGAAGACGGCTGGAATGCCAGAAACCGGTCCTCGGAAGCTTGTTTCCGGTCCAGGGAAGACATGGCTTGGCAGTTCGGGCTGGACTGTTCCCATGATGCACAGGGTCAGACTGATTTGCATATAGCCTTGTCTGAACTGGGGTGGCAGAGTGGGCTAAAGAACGGTGATGGATTAAACCCAGATCTTTTGACTGGGTGCGAGTGTTTGATTGATTCAGATGCTCCGTCCATCACCACCCCCTTTTGTACCGCTTTTTGGAAAGGAGGCCTCATTTTGGAACGACTCATGGTGGCCACTGAGCCTAGCTATTATACCAACTCCTGTCCAGAAGGCTAGAAATTTGGGAGTCATTTTGAGCACTCAGTTATCTTTTTCGGAGCAAATAAACTCTATCACTTCATCTGTTTTTTTTGTGCTGAAGATTTTGATTTTTTTTCTTCTATTTATACCCCGTGACCTCCAGAAGACGGTTATATCAGCTCTAATTTTCACTAAGCTGGACTACTGAAATGCTCTGTATCTGGGTGCTCAGAAATCTGTCATAAAGAAGCTGCAGGTTCTGCAAAACGCAGCAGCGAGACTGCTGCTAATAATTCCTTAAATGTAGTCCTATGGCGGAATTATTGCAGAGTCTTCACTGGATCCCAGTGAGAAAAAGGATTATCTTTAAGGCCATGTGCATGGTTCACAAGGCCCTCATCGGATCGTCCCAAAGTATTTACAAGATCGTTTCTCCTGGTATAAGCTAAGTAGGAGCCTTAGATCCAGTTCCTTACACTTCGTCATCATTCCTAGATCAAACAATGCAAGAAGGGGGGTAGGACATTTTCTACCTGTGCAGGTTAATGGTGGAACTTACTTCTTTTCACGCTGCGATGCCAATCCTCTGCAATGCAATTTAGGAAGCAGCTGAAAACATGGCTGTTTCCCACAGTAGTGGAGTAAGCTGCTTCTAGAGTCACGCTACATCCTTACGACTTACTTGCTCTCGGTCCGCCCCTCTATTATCTTCTCTTTTCACATTTTTTTCTCTAGCGATATGACACCCATTAGGCATTTTTTGACCCAGAAATACTGTCCATAGAATTCCAGTGCATATAAAGCAGCAGGCAATACATAAGGACAGGGTTTAATATGTGAATATAAAAATATAAAAAGGTCGGTGGTGAACTATGCATAACCATACCAGCATATAAGGCAATTCCCATTCTAAACTTTAAAATTGTGACTGACACAAATTGTTGGTCTCAGTGATCCTCATGGCCTTGGAGTGTTTAGTTGGGTACCAGAGGCATTGTTCGAGCTTTTCTGAATTTGTTAAGGGGTATGCAGAGAGGGTTTGAGGCTAACATGTCAAAATTGAAGTTCAATCATCATTATAAAGTTTTGATCTAAAGTGTCCAAATATTGTTCAAAACAATAATGGTTATGTTGAACAAAAACCTGTAAATTATGTAGAGGTTTGAATTTAGTAGCCATAAAAAACACCTTAAAGCTGAAAGGGTCTGTCACACCTCAACTACAAACATAGCGGCTGATTTCGCATATGTTCACCAGGTAAAAGATATCAACATATTTAGCAATTTATCAACTACCACCAACACCTATTGTCAACACGAAATTCACGCCAGCAATGCAGATTAACAAAATGTGATCATAGGTAATAGGATAAGAGGGGTTTACTCAGATCAAGGCCAGAGTTTATTCGATGTATTACTATGGAACTACACGCATTTTCTGGTTACACCAACTACAATCAATTAACTACAATATTAAACAAATATAAAATAATTTCCTAAAAGATTACGCTATTTGTGTATGATAAGATCACAATCAATTCGACCTGCAATAGATAGCATATTTAAACATTTCAATCGTTCAGGTGCCACAAAGTATTCCATGCATTTCATCTTGGGAGTGATTGTAATAATTTCAACAAAAAACTGTTCAATTCTATTTGCCAATTCGACTTGTAAAAATCAGAGTGTTAAATGTATGTTTGTATTTTTCATTTCATTTGTGTAGAGTGGTAATCACCAAGTAGGACTCTTTCAAGAGCTATCGCAGCTCGGCGAAAATAGGCGAGAGGGAGTTTATATGTTCGATGGAGGTAGAGCTTTGTATGACAAACAATACATTTGGTGTGAGTGCACTTTGAAATTTAATGTAGCGATTTACGAGAGGAAATGCGGTGGATGATACACCAGAAACTGAATCACAGGCTACCAACACGTGTGTGAATAAACTAACTTCTAACTATTAAAATAATACTGTACATAAAATGCTATATTTGTGAAGGACATTTGCACGCTTGTGCAACCACAGTAATGATGTGGGGCGTGTTATTGGGTTTTGTTTAAAAGGATTTGAAATATAATGTATTCCTAGGAGGACAAAGCACAATATAATGTTAAGGGCCCAGGCACTTGAGGGGTTATATTATATACATTTTTGGTATAACAACTTACGCATATTTCACGATGTAAGTGTAAACATTAGTGGCTACCTTGGAATAGAATTTGTATAATGAAAACCCCTACAATGATGTCCAGCCAAGTATGCATATGTGTACAGATGCTTCTTGATGACTGCATCTGAATGCATTAAAACCACTGTCATTTTGGCATGTTAATGCCAATGGAAAAAGTATTGGCAAAATCATTAGCTCATTCTTTTACAGTTGAATTCTATTGGCTTGGTAGGTGCACATTTTAATGGCCACGACAAATTACCCCTCTGCCTGTGTCAACAAGCCATTGCATACTGAGAAATTCCTAAAATTGATGATATCCCAAATGTCACCCTCTTTTTCTTTGGTTTACTTCAATTATCAAAAATGATCTCTTTGCAATGGCCTTATGGGCCATTTAGATTGGTCTCGGATTTATATTGAATTTTGCAATTCCTGGAATCATTTAAAAATAATTTGTTGTTTTTCCACAAATTATTTTTCACTTCTGTTACTTCTTTCCAATCTAATAAATTGACTGATAGCTAAGCTTGCTATTAATTCCAGGAGAAGATGGCTCATTGTTGGTAAAAAGTTACTGCAGTATTTCTCTTATGGATCTTAGGGCCTGATTTCAAGTTTGGAGGTCTTGGAGGGGGCCGCCAAGCCAGTGCACCGCTCCAAGATTGCCAAATTCGACTGGTGGCCGCTGGCCAGCCAGATTATGAGTTATTTTGTGGTTTGGCAGGCGGTCCTTTGGTGTTCCTGCGGTGATGCCCATCAAAAAGGCACCGTAATGGGACCACCAAAGCCCCTTCCTGCACCGCATTAACTGTACAGTCTATACCAGGCAGGAAAGGGGTGACTGCACAGGCGGGCACCACATGCCCCCTGCAGGCACCTCATGGCCCCCTTTGTTTCCTTGCTGCCACAGTTTTCGTGTGGCCTCACGCCATGAACATTGTGGTGTGAGGAAGCTCCTAATATACTCAACAGCAGTATATTAGGGCCCCTGACCGCTACCGCTGTGCCACAGCCACAGGATCCATGACCCCCGGCAGTTGTGGCGTCCCTGTTTCGGTCCCACTGCTGTATTTGTAATACAGTGCATGGACAGCTAGTCTGGCAGTCCTGGACCGCCACCATGGGTTTGGTGGTCCAATGGATCCACAGGCAGTAAACTTAATATTTTATGTACCTTTTCAATTAATCTATAAACATCTGTCGTTCTTCACATCTGCATTCGCAGTCACCAAAAACATCATCTATGAAAATTTGCCTTTGAATCTCTCAATACTAATTATATCTTACATTTCAAAATGAAACGTGAAGACTTTGGTGGTACACAGTGCCATATTTGACCCTGGCCCTGTCCCTTAAACCTGAAGGTATAATTTATTGAAAATGGAAGTAGTTATAGTGCAATACAAAATGTAATAGCTTAATTATTACATCTTTGTTTGTCTCGGTACATATCTGTGCTAATGAAGCTCATACTTTTGCCTCAATGTCTTCTGATGGCTCGCGAGTATTATTCCTTGTAAGGGTAAATCTAATTATTCGGTTTGTTGTATAAATTATATATGACCTTAATGTAAGTTTGAAATCTTTTAAGAATTGTTTGAACACCATCATTTATTTACACTGATTAAGGTTATAATAAAAAGCAGTAATAAGCACATGAAAAAGGCAATTATTTGTATTCCATGAGAAAATGCAAGAGTTGTGTATCTTTAGAAATATATACAAAAAAGAGGGCATTAGCTATAAATCACCCGGGTATTGTTTAGTGCCATTTGAAATCCAATTGTTCGATTTAGGTACTTCCAACAAGATGACAATTTGCCCGGAAAATACTATGGTAGGATCACAATCCAATTTTAATTTAGAATATGCATTCTGTAATTTAGATATAATCATTGCATCTCATCAAGATGATTGCACCTCTTCTGCCTGTTACCTTCACTACTATATTATGCTTGGCTCTCAATGCTTTTGCTTAACTATTTGTCATATCACTCCTGCTGTTTTTACTTGAAATATAATTTACCATGTTCTTTCAATATTAACCAATCAAATATGTCAAAGTTGGATGAATGTACAAGGAGGTTCAAACACCTTATACACAGAAAAATGTTGTGAATTCTTGGCTTATTGAGAATACAATAACTTTAGCTTTAGTTTGTGTTCCAACTGCATTATGTCAAGTGTAGTTTAAAAGAGATTTACCTGAACAGTGAGAAATTACAGTCCTTTTTGTAGTGGTGAGGTTTCACGGTTTGACAAAGCTTAATGAGACAGATGTATGACTGGGTTTTCTCCAAAATGTATGAATTGTTTTTGTTTGCCTTTTTTAATTCCTGGTTTTTCTTTTTGGCTCTAGGCTAATTTCAAAAAGGTAACAGTCATTTTTTTCCAAACCGCAGATGGTTGTGTGTCATGCACTCACCTGGTCCCAACCGCAGAGACGACACTGGAGCCAATCTTAGACCTCCTATCCTTCTCAGGGCATAGCCCATTCAAGGAACAGAATCTCCTTAAACAAAGTGGGGTCATTGACGGGAACAGGGGTTGGGATTAGCTAACAAATGAGAGACTTATGGTATAGGATCTGCACTGCGGCTGTGTGACACTGTGTAACAGGATCTGTCACTTCTGAGACCTATGTTTTGCAAGGTAGATGTGCCTGGGACCAGGACTTCTGTTTTTGCAAAGACGCAATGAACTGAAAATAACAAGAGGAGGCAGTTACTATCTGTATGCTAACAAGTCTCTACATTCAGTGAAAATACATTAACTTCAGTGACGCAAATTCACAGGTTTCAACAGCAGCTCAACATGAGAGCAGAAAAACTCACAGATTGGAATGCATTACTCCTAGGAATAACTTGAAATACAGATTTTGGTGCAAGGTCCATACATAGATTAAAGATTCTGAAGAGCTTTCTCTAGGCACTACTGTTCATCAAAGAAACATGGATCTCAAGTCTTTAATCCTTGCACCATATAATTTTAATGCTAAAGTTGCAGGGAGGGTCCGGAGTATAAACACACTTGAAGCGCTGGAGTAAATCACAGAGAAAGGAAAAGTCTATTGTCTTTGAAGACTGGGATGCTCGGTCCTGTTTACTAGTGAAGGAGGTTTAGTTGACACTAATCTGATATCAAGTACTTAGCCTAGTTCTTCAACTTGTCAGAAGTTCGAAGTAGATCTCAATGCCTTGACTCAGGGAGACACAGCGGTTCTGGAGTAGCTGTGCAGTAGCGAGCGAGGAGGAAGATGTTGAGGGTACAGATGCCTCAGGAAACACCGGTTTTGATGGACTCTAAGAAGCTTCTTGGTTCTGGCAGGATTTTTCAGGTGAGTGGGAACAGTAAAGTTTATTCTGCAGGGAAAGGTCTAAGCCACAACTCAGGTTTCGGTGGGGCTTATATTCCCTCTCGAAGGCTTAATGTATGTAGCTAGAACACCTGCAGCACGTGGGACACATGGCCATCTTGAAGGTTCCCAAACCTTGGGGAAAACAAGTGTTTGTACACTCACTATGACCCTACAGAGTGGGCAGCTGCACCTTGTTGATCGGAACCAAACAACAGGAAACTTAAGTATTGTTTTCCCTCAAACGTGCACAGTGGAATACTTCACTAAGGCCCCAGTAACAGCAAGAGCAAGGCTTGCTATTGGTTCATGGGATTCTGGGGGAAGCTTGCAGGAATTTAATGGAGAACCGCACCAAGGCCCTAAGAACAACAAGAGTAGTTAATCCATCGGTTCGTAGGGTGTGGGAAGCACATCTAGGGGTTCAAGTGCAATAGAAATTACGGTTGTCAGGGGCGTTCCAAGATGGCAGATGATAAGGTCGCCTGATCATGAGCTCTGACCTGCCACAGTCATTTCTCAGTCTTCATCCCCCTCACCACCCTCTGATAGAGGGTGCAAATGTCTGCGCCACACCAGAGACACACGATAGTGTGCTCTGACCCGAGGTGGACTTGCATTGGCGACACCGACAGCGAAAGGATAACGCAACATGTGCCCTTGCATGGGTCTTGTAGGCTGCGGCCTCATTGGTGGGCGGGACTGGAACTTGGGCTTCCAGACGGTGGCTGCTGCCATAGAGGAGAACATGTGAACTACTCAGAGAGCGAGGCTGCACTCTGCAAACTGCAGGAGTGAACGAAGGTGAGAGAAGGCTGTCCCACTGGCGCTGGTGTGTGGATGTAGCAGTAAAACACTGGACACCCGCCTGGAAGAATGTATGGAGTGAATGGCTGTTCCTCTCTCTGACCCATCAGTGGAGACCTAATAAGGGTGTAAAGAATCCAGCACTGCTGCAGACTCTCTGGGGAGGAGACTTTTGGTTGGGGTGAAGCTTTCAGCACAATAATTGATGACATATGGCAGGAACTGCCATTTCTCCCTGCACTCTCCTCTCCCATGCTAGACAGGTGACTATATATGATGGCCATGGTCCAGAAGAGGAAAGAGGATGACGTACGCAGATGTGCACCATCTCTGAACCGGCACAAACCACAGTGGAGCTCCTCCTGCAAGATCATACTCAGAAATTTTCAGAAGTCAGTAGCCTCAAGTCCAATATTGAACCGGAGTTAGACTCCTTAATAATTGACATAAGGCTCCTGAGTGATGATCACCAGAAATTAAAGGACAGAGTGCAGGACACATTACAGGCCCTATAGGCGGTTTGCACTACAGTCATGGACCATAAACTACAGATAGATGCACTACAGAAAGAAGTGGGCCCATTGAGAGCCAGAGCAGATGATTCTGAAGGCTGCTAATGGTGAAACAACAATAGGGTGGTTGGTCTTCCGGAGGGGGCGGAGGGACCAAGTATGGATTTGTACTCAGAAACGTGGCTGACTGAGGAGGTCCTTGGAGGAAAGGTCTCTGAATTATTTTCAATCGAAAGAGCAAACAGAGTGCCTGGCTGCCACCAGCACCAGGAGCACCACCATGATTGGTAATCACAAGACTCTTCAATTTTAGTGACGGAGCAATAAACTGTAATTAGCTAGAGCCAAGAGTCCCTGCACTGTGAATAATAGTAAGGTCACCATATTTCCGAATTATACCATGGATGTCTGAAAGTTACGAGATGCATTTCGTAATGTGAAACAACAACTCTGCATCTTAAATTTCAAGTATGCGCTGTTGATCCCGATGAAGCTACGGGTCATCTTAGGCTCTAAGACAATGTTTTTTTGCAGCACCTGAGGAGGCGTGGTCCTGGCTGGAGAATGGAGAGGACCACCAATGCACACCCTCTTCTGAAAGTGGGGGAGATTAGAAGTCACAAAAAAGCAGAAGACATGGTATCAAGACCGGCAGAAACATATGTGCCAGACTCACCAAGGCACAGGCTGCTTAGGGCAGGGCGGTGGTACTGGCGGCTGTGGGACAATGCTCCATATCTGGTCAGGAGAGCTGGGACTCTGATGATGGTGGTGGGTGGCTTGAGTATCGTTCAGCTCTTTTCTGTCTTGTTTCTTCTCCCTACCTGCTATGCGGGTCGATGGTGGTGGGTGCGGTTGAAGAACAGTAGATAATTGCAGTTGAATATCTTCACTAAGGAGCAAGGGTAGACTTCGCTATTATTGTCTCAGTGAGGCATTGGATTCAGGGGGTTTTATGTATGATTGCTTTGGATCACCCTCACCACAGAGTAGACTTTGTAGTAGCTGCTGAATCATTAACGGCACTAAGTGGCTGTGACCGATTGAGGGTGCAGCCAGGGTGTGGGAGTTACGGGGAAATGTTAGTAATGGTTTGTACTTTGTTTGTATTTTTTTGTTCTGCTGCTCAGCTCTCCTGTTGTCCCATCTAATCTCTGACTTTTGCTTTGTGTTAAAGGCAGCCCGCGATATATGATTACTATGGTTTCCAGGAATAACACTGTATTGACTTGGAACGTGAGGGGCTTGGGTAAATATGACAAGCGGCATAGTATCTCTTCATACTTAAGGAGATGCAATTTCGAGTTTGCATGCCTTCCGGAGACCCATTTGACCAAGGAGGAACTTGCCAGACTACGTAAACGTTGGCGAGGCATGCCATTGGGTACCACTTACTCAGCCTACGCTAGGGGGGTTCTACTCTGGGTGGCTCAGGGATTTCTGTTTGTCCGGAGACACAGCTTAATTAACTCAGATGGCTGATATTTCAAAGCAGAGGGTACATTGGATGCTGAGCCTCCCACATTGGTGGTATTGTATGCCCCAAATGTGAGACAACCTACATTCTTTAACACACTTACACCTGCACTCATGCATACCCCGATGGCACCCTGTGGTGTGGATACTTTAATTGTGTCCCTGGTCTGGATATATCCACTTCCCTGGTCCAGGGGCACACTCTCACACTAACAGTAGGCAGTTACAACACTTAGCCAATGTTTGAAAGGTAGAGGATGTTTGGCGATGCTTCTATCCACTCCATCATGAGTATTTTCGCAATTCTCACATAAAAGTACTCCACACACAAATAAAGTTGATCCATGTTAGCAGGGAATTGATGTCCATCTGTAAAAGGGCTAAATACTTGGCTTGGACACTTTCTAATCATTGCTCATTACTGGTGACCTTTCAATGTGGACAAACTCCTCCACTGATACCTACTTGGCGACTTCATCCACAGGCTCTGGCAAATACGCTGAATCAGACTCATGTGGGTGAACAGATCAACAGATATTTCACAGAGAATTAAGGTACGGCCACTCATGAAGATATTTAATGGGATGCATTCAAAATAATGATAAGGGGGGAATGTATTTCTACACAATTCAGTATATTTGAGATAGAAGGGCGACTACGGGCGGCAGAAAGGGCTAGAGAAATAGATCTGGAGGGGTTCAGCAACTTGCAGGATATCCAATCCGCTCAGAGGGAAGCATCCCACTGCTTATCTGCTTTTTACTTCAGGGAACACATTAAACTTCAACATGATCTTGGGGATAAGGCAAGTGGTTTATTGGCCTGGTTACTTAACTCTGATAACCGCCACACAGTTCTAGGAGCCATTTGCACTCTCGCAGGGACTGTTGTGAACTCCCAACTGGCCATTATTAAGGAGTTTGAAACTTACTACAGGACGCTCTACCAAGCACCTATGGCCTTATATCCGGATGACATTGCAGTGTACCTACATCCCTAGACATACCCTTTTTTAATCCACCCCTGAAACAGGAACTGTATGACACTCTGACACTGGAGGAAATGTTGATGGCCATTAAGCAGATATCTAGGAGCAAACCTACCAGCACTAATGGCTTACCAATAGAGTTTTAGGCCACGTTCCAGACCTCTCTCACCCCTTGTCTCTTCAAGGTATGGTAAAGCTAGGGAACAGGGTAGACTTCCAGACAGAATGCGGGAAGCCTTAATAACATTGCTTCCAAAACCCAGAAGAGACTTACTGGAGGTAGCATCTTATCATCCACTTTCATTGCTCAAACTTCATTACAAGGTGCTGAGTAATGTATTGGCCAATAGATGGACACCGATGATACACACTGTGATCCATTCAGATCAGAACAGGTTAAGTCCAGGCAGGATCATGTTTTTGAACCTTCGCCAGGTATTTGGGTTCATGGACTGGGCACGTTGGACCAACATGCAAGGATGGTTGGCCTCCCTAGATATAGAAAAAAGCATTCAACTCCCTGGGCTGTACCTATTTACAAGCGGTGTTAGTAAAGCTAGGACTGGGTTCAGAGTTATCTAAATGGATACAAGTCCTATATGAGCTTCCTGACGCTAGGGTACGTAGGGGGAGAATTATCTCTGATAGTTTCAGGACTGAACACAGCACTAGGCAGCGCTGCCCTATGTCCCCCTTGCTGTTCACCCTGGCTATGGAACCACTGGCTAGTATGCACCACAAACACTTGCGCACCCAGGGCTATTCTGTGGGAGACTAAGCAAACATGGTTTCTATGTATGCGAACGATACCATGATTTATTTGCAGGCAGGCACCACAATTGTGCCACTGGTTATGTCGCTTTCTATGCTTTTGGCTGCATATCTGGACTGCGAATCAATTGGGGGAATTCGTGTTTATTTACCTTGCTACAGACACCTGACCTTTCATTCAACTCCACGGGAGACGCCCCACTGCCATTGAGGTACGACACATTCAAATACCTGGGTGTACAAATATACCACTCTGAAAACAAGCTAGTGGAGGGAAATCTGGGGAAGGCATTGACCTCGATTCAACAGTCACTGTGCACGTTGGACCAACATGCAGGGATTGTTGGCCTCCTTAGATATAGAAAAAACATTCAACACTCTGGGCTGCACCTATTTACAAGCGGTGTTAGTAAAGTTAGGACTGGGTCCGGAGTTTTGTAAATTGGGTACAAGTCCTATATGAGCTTCCTGTCTCTAGGGTACGTAGGAGGAGAATTATCTCTGATAGTTTCAGGACTGAACACAGCACTGGGCAGCGCTGCCCTATGTCCCCAATGCTGCTCGCCGTGGATATGGAACCATTAGCTTGTATTCACCACAAACACTTGCGCACCTGGGGCTATTCTAAGGGAGACCACCCAAACATAGTTTCCATGTATGTGAATGATACCCTGAATTATTTTCAGGCAGACACCACAATTGTGCCAGTCGTTTTTCTGCTTTCTATGGTTTTAGCTGCATATCCAGACTGCAGATCAATTGGGGTAATTCATATTTATTTCCCTTGCTACAGACACCTGACCTTTCATTCCACTCCACGGTAGACGCCCCGCTGCCATGGAGGTATGATACATAAAAATACCTGGGAGTACAAATATACCACTCTGAAAATGGCCTATTGGAGGGAAATCTGGGGAAGGCATTGACCTCTATTCATCAGTCACTGCCGTTCTGGACACAGCTACCTCCATCACCCATGGGCAGAGGGTCTATTGCTAAAGTATTGGCCTTTACACAACTTCTTTACTTATTTACAGCACTCCCAGTGATATTGAGGAGTTCATTCTTCTTAGACCTCCAAAGTGTGTTGGCTTCAATCATATGGACTACTAAGAGATATAGAGTTAAATTTGATACTTTATATGCTACACTGGAAGATTGGGTGCTCCCAATTATGAGCTTTATTATGCTACGGCTCAACTTCAATGGCCAATCCGTTGACTGCTAGACGCGCCCGACCCAGAACGTCAGATAGTGGGTCTTGCCTTAGGGGGGGGGGGGGCACCTCACTATTTGAGTTGTTCCTGATCTCTCCCTCACATGGTGCTTCTCTAGCACAATATTGAACATGGCGACATGGACCTGGAAGAAATACATACTACACAGTGCACCTAGCCTCCCCCTCTGGGCACTCTCACAGTGCAGAAAGCTAAGTATGATTTATCAAGTAGAATCTTGGACCACAGCTGGACATGAGACCTGGCCAGATGTAATAGTAGAGAGCAGATGTTGCACTTTTGAGAACCTGATGGAGGGGAGAAAACTAAACCCAGGCAGTTTCTCTTATACTCCGTGCTCAGAGGAGTAGCGGGGAAAATTTGGAAGTTAGATGGGAATCCTGTGTGGATGGCTCGATTATTGGAATTGATGTTAAAACTAATGGGTTCACGACGGGCTATCTCACACATATAGGGAGCCTTGCAGAAACCACACCACATGGTGGGGATGCCTAGGGCCAGTTAGAACAACCACACGGAATGCATGATTCCGATTTACGTAATTCAACTATATGCATCACACGTACCTCTCCCCAGACAGAATTGCAAAAATGTTCCAAGGCACTAGGGTGACATGTCCCAGATGCTTGCAGGTTAATGCTGATTTTATCCACAAGGTGTGGTCATGTGCAGTAATAGTGGGCTTTTGCAAATGGTACTCTCCTGTATATCTGATGTTACTGCATCTATTTTACCACATAATCCTGCATTATGTCTTCTGCATTCTGGGATAGTAACAAAATGAACAAAATAATTGAGGGGATTCCAAGCACTGGCATTGGTGTTAGCGAAAAGACGTATCGCCTTGTCCTGGAGGGATGCGACCGCTCCTCAAGTGGTTGCATGGCAGAAGGAAGTGATCCGCTGAGCAAATGCGGAATTCTCGGACAGGCGGATGCCAGAGCTAAAGATGAGAGGTGTAATCTTATGGAACAATGGAATAATTATTTGACCAGACTGAATACTATGCATGCCCTTACTGATCAAACTGATGTACCCCGGTCATGATGCCTATCGTTCATGCCATTTAAGGGTTGCAGTTAATTGCTGCGGTGTGCCATGTACTATTTCCTGTATTACTTTTGAATATGGAGGGGGGCGGATTGTTGGGAAATGAGGAGAGTTGATTGTATTATCTAATAATTGTTTTCCTTCTCATTCTGACAATAATTGTTTGCTGTCACACTTAATTCTTGGTGGCTGCTGTCTGCATGGAATTGTGCTCATTTCTATTTTACTGATTCCTAAGTAAATGTATTGCTGCACAGGGTGACTGAACCAGACTAGCCCACACAACAGTATCGTAACATCCTGAGGAACACAATGTATACCACAAGTCGAAATGTAACAAAAATGTCAATAAAAATATATGAGAAAAAAAATAAATGGAAATGACGGGTACTGTGGAAGCATCGGTCACAAGGGAGCTGGGGGAACACTATCCATGAGGGATGCTGGGGACACATCAGCCATGAGGGTCCTGAGGGAGGACATCAGTCATGATATCATAGTGGGCCATAAAACACCACAGGGGTAAAGCGGCATGAGCCCAGTGTGCTAGGTCGACTACACAGAGGGCACACTAGAGGGCCGTGACACTTTCCTCTTGCAAGGAACGACCTACAGGTCGTGGTTTGTCTGGGTACAAACTAGGCGAGGGGCGTGAACATTGCTTGCTGGTTCCCAAGACAGCTCTTTAGGACAATACTCTTCCCAAGCTATCAAGTAAAACAAGCGTCTATTCTCATGCATTGAGTCCAGGATTCTTTGTACTTCGAATTCCAAATGACCGTCCATGGTAATGGGTCAGGGAGGGGGAGCAGGACGGGTCTGGGCACAATAGGGCTTTAATTCGGTCACATGAAACAGTGGATGAATGGGTAGATTTTCTGGAAACTGCAATTTTACAGCTACTTAGTTAATGATTCATTTGATAGGAAAGGAACCCACATATTTGGGTTATAGCTTAGATGATCCTTGTAATCTTAGGTGTTTAGTAGACAGCAAAACTTGATCTCCAACCTTATAGTGTGGCTGTTTTTGTCGATGTCTGTTAGCATACTTTTCCATACTCAACTTAGCCTGATGTAAATGTAATAGCACCTGCTGTTGTGAATCAGGCAGATGTTTTCCAAAGTCTTGTATGGCAGGTACATTTTCAGAGTGCATAACAACATTTTTGGGCCACAGACAAGGATGCATTCTTGTTAAACAATAGAAAAGGAATCCCCAATAGCTGAATGCTGTGAGTTATTGTAGGCAAATTCAATGACAGGTAACAGGGATTCCCAACAGTTAGAAGTAGCGGTCAATAGACATCACAGTATCTGTTCTAAAACCTGGTTTACCCATTCTGTCGGCCCATCAATTTGTGGGTGATAGGCAAATAAGACAGCCTAAATGCCCAATGATGTTCAAAGACTGCACCAGAAGTGGGAAATGAATTGAACGTCCCTATCGGAAATGATGACCAACGGGAGTCCATGTAAGTACACGAATAAACAACATGGCGAGGGTCTTGGCAGTGGGTATTTCTTTTAGGGCAATAATATGCGCCATCTTGGAAAAAAGATTCACTACCACCCTAAAATCAATTGGAGTCGGGTAGGTCAGTAATAAAGTCCATGCTTATGGTATGCCAAGGATGTGGAAGCACTGGCAAGGTAAGTAAATATCCTGATGGAACGGAATGGAATGCATTGTTTTGAGAATATACTGGGCAGGTCTGAACATAGTCATTCACATCCTTGGACAATGTGGGCCACAAAAACCATCGCTAACAGTTTGCTAAAGTCTTTTGGATTCCGGGATGATCTGCTAATGGAGTATCATGACATCAGGTTACATCTTCCTGTCTTAATTCTTTCATGGGGGCATATATGGTGGTATGATGGTAAGGAAGCTCATTGTGCACATGATTATCCTTTTCAGTCACCCAAGCATTTATTTCTTCTTGACTCATATTCCGCCTCACTTTATCCAAGAAAGATTCATGATTGCAGAGCCCTACGACGTGCTTTGAGTTTACAATGTTCTGTGGTGTCTTTCCTAGGGCGTTATAATTTTTGTAACCCCATCTTGATAGTAGATTGGCCTTAATCTGTTGTGTGCTGGCCGGTAAATGATAACTAAATGAAATTTGCTAAGAAATAATAACTAACCTTACTTGTCTAGGGGTCAATGCTTTCAAAGACCTGAGGATTTGGAGATTCTTATGGTTGGTGTTAGATTTGGGGGTCTTTAGTTGGCAGAGGTAGGTACCTTGACCAAATAGGCACCCTTGTGTCTAGTCAGGGCAACGGGGTACAATCTTAAAATGACCCCTGCTCACCCCCTTGGTAGCTTGGCACGAGCAGGCAGGCTAATCTCAGAGGCAAAGTGTAAGTATTTGTGAACAAATACAGTAATACAGTGACAACCCTACAGATGGACACCACACAAGTTGTAGTATAAAAATAAGTATTTTTATATAGCCTTAACACAAGACCACAAATGACAACAATCCACAATACTGTACTTTAGAATGGTAGAATTAGCTAAGTTCACTTTAGATGATAAATGCAACACTTTATGTTCAATGTACCTTTGGATGCGTAGCGCTATACAACAAAAGAGTTGCAGGGAAGGTGATGCGTCGGTTCCTTACACCCAAGAACGTTGATGCTTCGGTTCCCTACTGCTGCGTAGGGGACGGTGATGCGTCGGTTCTTCTCCGTGTAGGGAGGTGATGCGTCGGTTTCTTACTACGCTTCCTTGGCGATCCGACCCGCAGCACCGTGATGCGATGACGATCCGATGCAATGAAACAAAATGGTGTTTTCTTCATGATGCGACAACGACAAGGCGATGCGTGCATGCCCAATGGCCGTGCAGCGACTCAACAAACCTTCTGGTCCGGGACAGCCCTGGGACACTCTTCTCCGGTAATGCAATGGCGTCTGCTGCGACGGCGACACTCTACTCCGGTGATGCGAGGTGCTTCGGTGATGCGATGCGACAGCGGCGGCACCCTTCTTCAGTGATGTGAAGACAGCTGCAGCGGCACACTTCTTCTCCATGAGTCGCGCTCCCAGCTCCCTGTGACACGCAGTCTCTCGGAAGGCCCAGCACAACAGTAGGCACTTCAAATTCCCAGCGAGAGAATTCAGGGGAGTTGGTTGGTGAAGTCTGTTATCCCTGAGACTTCAGCAGGAGGCAAGCTCAATTTCCAAGCCCTTGGAGATCCTTTACAAGTTGATGAAAGTAGCACAAAGTTCCAATCTCCTTTCTTTGGCAGTCAGGCAACCAATGCAGGCCAATTTCCCAACCAGCACTCAGATTAGGGATAGTCTCCTCCTTCTGTTTCTCTCTGGTTCCTCTCCTTAGCAAAGGTTCTTCTGGTTTCTCAAAGTGATCTAAAGTTCCGGGTCTCCATATTTATATTAGCAAATCCTTTGTACTCTGAAGGCAGAGGGTCCTGTACTCAGTCCAAACCAGTTCTGTGTAGTCCTGGAGCACTTTGTTGACAAGACTCCTCCTTTCCTTTAACAGTGTGGGCCAGGGACATCAGACGCACCACAGGCGGTGGGGCCAGCATTGTTGAAGGCAGGCACAGCCCTATTCTGGTCCCATGTGCAACTCCTCCCACCCATCTACATGCAGATAGCTCTATTCAGCCATGTGCTGACTCACCCTGTCTCCTGGAATCCCCCAGCCCCTGTCACTCAAACTCCAGACAAGGAATACACAACCTAGCAGAGGCAGGCTTGGACAGTTAGGCATGAAAATACCTACTTTCTAAAAGTGCTATTTTCAAACACAGAATGTTAAAACCAACTTCACTAAAATATGTATTTTATCATTCTGAGTTCAGGCATACTACACTCGAATTTCTACCTAGTTCCCTGAGTCAGTTAGGGTTATAAAATGTTATAATCAAACTGCTCATTCTGGCCTATGGGGAACACATTCTGGCCTATGGGGGACAGGTAGCCTTGCATTAGTGAAAAATGAAAAGGCTGCAATTCACTATCAGGACATGCCACACACATCAGTGCATGTCCTACCTTTTATCTACAATGCACCCTGCCCTTGGGCCTACCATAGGGGTAACTAATATGCCGAAAAGGGAAGGTTTAGGGACTGGCGAGTGGGTGCACTTGCCAGTCAACATGGCAGTACCAGACTGCACACAGGTTCTGTGATGGCAGACCTGAGACACACTTTACAGGCTACTTATTTGGGTGGCACAACCAGTGCTGCAAGCTCACCAGTAGCATTTGATTCACAAGCCTTGGTCACACACAGTGCACTGTACTAGGGTCTGACAAGTAAACCAAACCAGCCTATCATGGAGTCACTAATCCATACATCAATTTACCATGGGGAGCACTTGCACTGTGGCACTGAATTGCAATGGCACAGTGCCCAGAGCATCTATAACCAGCAAAAACACATGAGGCAACAGCAGAAAATGGAAGGGAGACCCACGCCAATGGTGCCAGGTCTAACAGTTGGTGTATATGGTGACTACATGCTGGGCCCCAAATAGGTAGTGTTGCTATTCCTGAAAGCATAGTTTGATTGCCAATAATTCTTATTCGGCAAGTGTACCTTTCTGTTCTGCTGGCAATCATTTTTAGGAAGAAAAGGAAACGGGGTGCATCTGTTGTGTTGTTGCATTGTGATAAAACAGCTCCCACAGCCAACTGGGAGGCATGCACCTCCACAAAGGTAGACTTCGGGGGGCTCTGCATGTCTGAATACTAGGGCTGTGGTAGATTTCTCCTTAAGTAATTTAAAGGCATCATTGGCCTCCTGGGATCACTTAAAAGACACCTTCTTTCATAAGAGTGTGTACAATGCAAGACAAATGGGTAATAAATCATCTGTAAGAGTTTGAAAAACCCAGGAAGTGCTGTACTTCCTTTACCATGGTTGGTGCTGGCCAGTCTAGAATGCCTGGACCTTTTTTCTGGCCATGGTCGCACCCTCTGGAGACAAGATGTATCCGAAGAACTCAACAGACTGGGTATGGAACATGCATTTATCCAACCTGACAAAAAGGACATGTTCTTAAAGTTGTTGCAAAACAGACCTAACATGGTATCTGTGTTCAGTCATGTTTCATGAATAGATCAGGATGTTGATGATGTATACTATACGACAACACAAATGTCCAGCAAATCTCGCAGAACCTCATTGATGAAGTACTGGAAAGCCCAATGGCATAACTATGTATTCAATAAGTTCGAACCTATTCTGAACGACGGTCTTTCATTCATCATCCTTTTTTACAAGAACAAGGTGGTATGCACGCCTTAAGTCCAGTTTGGTGTAAACCGTGGATTTCCAAACCAGATATAACAATTTGGGAATTAATGGTAATGATTATCTGTTTTTATGGCCACTTTGTTTAATGCTCTGTAGTGTATGAATGCCCAAAAACCGCTGTCCCTCTTCTAAATGAAGAAGAGTGGCCATAACACAGGAGAGGTGGAATGTTGTAGAAACCCTACGGCTAGCATGAAATCCAGGTATTTTTTAAGTGTTCTGACGCTGACTCCAATAGAGTGTAAACGTGACTGCAGTGTAGTGCAGTGCCTGGAATTAAGTCTATACAACAATCAAATTCCCTATGGGGAGGTAGTTGTGGAGCCCTCTATTTGTCAAAGATGGCTTGAAAGTCCTGGTATTCTACTGAAAGCTAATTTAAGGGACTTGGTTTTGAGGCTGCCCAAGTCAAGGGAGACGGAATTCCATGTGCTTTATTATAGCAATGAGTTCAACAGTAAGGGGATCCCAAGTTGACAAGTTCGAGGGACCAGTCAATGACAGGGTTTTGCAATTGAAGCCAAGAAGTCCCTAGAATAGCACCAAAAGTAGGTGTGTCTATAAGATCAAATGTCAAGGACTCACTATGCCCATTCTCACAAACTAAAGATATTGGAATTGGTTGATGAACAATCATCCTGTATGAGAGCTCGGAGCCATCCACAGCTCTAACAGGCTCAGAGTTATCTTTCCTAACCCATGGTATATGTACGGAACGGGCCAAGGCTAGATCTAAGAGGTTTCTAGTAGCCCCGGAACCTACGAGCATTGGTAGAACTTGCCTCTGTTAAGGTGAAATAATAAGGGTGACTGGTATCGTCAAATCTTGTGGAACCTTATATTAAGTGTTAGTCAAATAATTGGGGGTTGGTTCAAGAACCATACCCGATTGATTGACCCCTATGCCAGCCGGGCTTTCTAGTTTTCCTGTACTGTGTCAGATGTCAAGGCTGTTATATTTCATAAAGGTACCCTAATATAGGTTCAGGTAGCAACCAAACCTTTAATCGATATTTCCCCTGACATTACACTACATAACGGTTCTTGGGACTGATCTTTAACCTAGTTACGATACTGCTTACAGGACATGGGGCTTCCCTGAAATCTAGCCTCATTCATTATGCATGAGGATTCTTGGAAACTCAGCAGGATTACCATCTCCTGCACAATAACTATGTATAATGGTTCTTCCTTCCATCATCCTAAGTGTGACATGACACAGCAAGGTAGACCCCCTGAGGGTACCACTTTGGGTATATAAACACCATATCTTTACTGAGGCAGGGAGAGGAGAAAAAGGACTTCCATGCTGACACACAGATGCAAGACGCTGAGGTTCCTGCATGCAGACACTCCAGCTCACAGTGGTCTGACATCTCTTGCGGGGTGTCCATCTCAAGACCAAGATCGAGTCCCATAGTCTCTCACTTCAGGTAACGGGGTTGACTTTATCCTAGAAGGATTCCTGGCTCCACATGTACATACATGCTATGTACACTTAGGCACATCTAGCCAGGGCTGCATCTTAGGAGTACACATTATTACTATTATGTATTTTTATACCTGCCTGCATTCATTGTTTTAGCACTATGGTAGAGATCTACCATCCTTTTGCTCTGTTGGTGCTTATAACCATATATATCTGTTTCTGTCTTATGGTTGTTTCAGCACACCTATTTTACACTAGAATGATGCCTATTGAAAACGTCCCCACCATTTATTCTGTATATCTCTCTGAGAAAAAGTGAGCACGAGTGACTGAGCGAAACGTACTGCACTGTTTCCACATTCCCTGATTGGACGGAGTTGTCATATTCAATAGTTGCCAGGAACTATTCTCTCCTTGGTAAGAGTAGTTTACTTTGCAATGTTTGCATAGTGGAACTGGCAAGAAGAAACCAACAGGCCACTTTAACAGGCACTTAGCTTCAGACAGCCGAGGCAGTTTGTTCTGGAAAGTGCATCTCTCTTTGTCTCTGACAAGTCTCTACCTTCCAGCAATGTTCATCAGACCCCGTCAACCACATCACCACCATTAAGTGTAATGGGGTAACCCTGTTAACCTCAGAACCTGGGCGGGTAATTAAACAAACAACAATGGTTCGGTCGGAGAAAAACGATTCAAATAAACATAGCACTTAATACATACATATAGTCATAGTATCCCATGAAGGATATATGCAAAAATTGTACACTGACCACAAATAAAGGAATAGATAAATTATGGTTATTCAATTTATCAAAAGTTTTTTTTTAATTTTATAAACTTTTAGTTTCTGTAATGAATCAGATATGCTGTCCAATGTACATTAAATACATAGGCTGTGAATATACAAAGTGCAAAGGTCGTGACTGGTGACTAAGTATTATACGTGACAAGACATAAATACATGAAACAAAAAAACTTTTTCAAAGTATCCAATGTGTAGCACAATAGTGACTAGGAGGTTTAAATTGTCCCTTTTGTTCAGTTGTGCTTTGTGCGAACTGGTATATGACATAGAACGTCGGCGTTTCGACCCTGAGTGATGTGCTGATTTATGCGCATCTAAGGCGGGTCTTCATCAGGACTGGAGGGTTTTTGGACAGCCTTATTATAGGTGTGCGATTCGTCTGGTCTTCAAAAGACCTAGCCTAATATTTGTCCTCTCTCTTTGAACGCACAGCAAATATGACAAGACAAAAACAAAATTTAAAGGCCAGTTTATTGCTCAATCACCTGCTAAATTCCAGCATGGTTATTTAGGGGGTGCCGCAGCAACCCCTACACCTCTACTTCCAGCGCCTATACTGGCAATAGCTCTGGTTTGGGACCCTGTATGGTACATGGTTGCATGTTAATGTACCTTGATCTTCTCTGATTTAAAAAAAAAACCCAGGCCAATGCTGCCGAACCCCTGCATTGGTTGGAATAAGTGTAGGGAACATGGAGAGGGTCAGACTAAAGATAATATATGTTTTTCTTCCAAAATATGAAGTATCATATTTCAGTGCTTGGATTATTATATATTTTGATGTATTAAGTCTGATCAAAATCAAGGACCATTTGAAGAGCTATATATTTCCTCCTCCCGCCGAGATCTAAGCAGAAAGAGCCTTTTTTCTTGCCCCGGAATAACTAAGTTATCATTCATCATCATTTGGGTTGGAGATAAAACATACTGTGCAGATTGCAATGAGGGTGTACAGACAAAATATCGACTCCAAAATATCGACTGGACATAATATCGAGTTTTAAATATAGACTGGACAAAATATCGACTGGACATAATATCGACTACAAAAATATCGTTTTTCAGGTAAGTGAAGTAATATCGACTGTATAAAATATAGATAGCAAAAATATCGAATTTTTAATAATATATAATATTTTATAGTGTATTTTTATGTAATAATATGTGTGAATAGTGTGTATTAATGTTATAAAATATTTTATTAAATGAATTTTGTTTTTATAATAATTGCATAATGTAATTCTGTAGCGGGTTGTGGGTTTATAGGGGAATAGGGTGGGAAGTAATTTAATAATAATTAATTAATTAATATATGTTTGTTAATATTTTTAATTAATAATTAATTGATAATTAATTAATAGTAATTAGTTAATTAATTAATATAATTTTGAACATATTTTGTAGTAATTAATTGTTAATTAATTAATTGTAATTAGTTAATTACATTAATTAGAGTAAATTTTTAATATATATAATTTTGTGTTATTTTTAAGTAATTAATTTGGAAAAAATAATATTAATTATTAAAATAATTACAGCTAATGTTCTAATATATTTACTTTATTGTTATTGTTAATTAATAATTAATTGGTAATTAAATAATATTGATACATTTTGGGTAAAGGAGCATTTTTAGGGTTAAGGGTCAGTTTTCAGTTTTAGGGTAAAGGGGTATTTTTGGGGTTCAGGGTCAGTTTTCAGTTTTTGGGTAAAGGGGCATTTTTAGGGTTCAGGGTCAGTTTTCAGTTTTAGGGTAAAGGGGTATTTTTAGGGTTCAGGGTCAGTTTTCAGTTCATGGGTAAAGGGGTATTTTTAGGGTTCAGGGTCAGTTTTCAGTTCATGGGTAAAGGGCTATTTTTAGGGTTCAGGGTCAGTTTTCAGTTCTTGGGTAAAGGGGTATTTTTAGGGTTCAGGGTCAGTTTTCAGTTTTTGGGTAAAGGGGCATTTTTAGGGTTCAGGGTCAGTTTTCAGTTTTTGGGTAAATGGGTATTTTTAGGGTTCAGGGTCAGTTTTGGGTTTTTGGGTAAAGGGGTATTTTTAGGGTTCAGGGTCAGTTTTGGGTTTTTGGGTAAAGGGGTATTTTTAGGGTTCAGGGTCAACAAATAAGATTGTAAAAAATTATTTTTATTATTTTCATTTATTATTTAATTATTATAATTTAATTTAAGTAGTTTTAAGTATATTTTAGTAATTAAAATTTAATATTAATTTAATTTAACACTGTTTTTAATAAAGTCGATATTTTTTACATCTATATTATTGTTAACGATATTTTGTACTCGATATTTTTGTACTTACCTGTTTGTAGATACAAACTCGATATTTTGACTGTCGATATTTTGTCCACGATATTTTGGCAAGTCGATATTTTGTCCCTCGATATTATTTCAGTGATCCTGCAATGAGCATAGGTAAAATAATTAGAAGGCAGTGTGCCTGAATCACTGTGCAGACAGTAAGTGGGGTCTCCTTGAAAGTCTCTCTGCTTCTGACAACTCACAACTCAAACACTGCTTGCATATCTTCCAGACCTGGATACCGATCACCTACCTGAAGCTCAACCCAACCAAGACAGAATTTCTGTTTTTTGCCAAGAACAATAAACAAAATCCGCGCAAAGAGGGCTCAATGACATTAACCTTGATGACTCTTAGCCCTAACTTTCACTGAACCCAAAGTCACTTGGATACACTCTGGACACCAAACTCCCCCTTAAGGAATGCATTGCCAACCAAAACACACCCTGGTACCAGTTCTCCCTTCTAAAGATGTGAAACCATTTTTTCCTGCAAGCGACTTTGGAAATGCTTTTCAAACACTCGTCCCTATTCCATGGCCTCCAAGACGCCTGAGTAACACCTCTTAGGGGCATCCTGTATGCTGAAGTAGGTATTATCCAGGGCCTGAAGAAATATGATCAAATCACCCACATCCTGTTAAAACGTATTTGACTCCTCTTGCCTGCCTCCACCATCTTGAAAACCAGCTGCATCATATACTAAGCTATCACAACCAGCACTCTCACTTTTCTTGCAGACAAGCTCTCAATCTCTGATGGATCTCGGCACACCTGCAGCCATGACACTATTGGACTGCAGACTATGAAGTGTAAAAAACAAAAAACAGGACAGCAGGCCTTTTCCATCTATGCACCCAGGATAGGGAACAACGTCCCCGTACCCATCAGGACCACCCCAACACTGCTCCAATTTAAGTAAGAGTTAAAGACTCACCTCTTTAAAGAACACTAATCACAATATATTAACCCTCTTAACCCAGCCCCCTCTCCTCTTACTTGTTGTCTTTAACAATGCACAATATTCCACGGACTTAAGGCAAGGTATGTACATATGTACATGGGGTATGTTGTGAAGATTGCAGCCAATAGAGAGTTGGGGTGATGTAGTCCGGAGAGGTATTAAGGGGCACCACAAGTATAATTTGCCCATGGTCCCTGCAAAAGCTTATGCCTGGACTTGTGAACCCTGTGGATATTTACATTTCGGCCACAGTACCACTGTCTCACCAGGGTGCCCCTAATGCACTTCAAAATGAACAGCATCCATTGCTGTATCTTCTTGATGTAAATTATTCTCTTTCTATTTCAGTCTGATTGGCTTCTCTGACTGTCAAACAAGAGCACATGCGCCCTCTCTCCTCTCTCAGTATATGGTGGCGAAAGAATCCCAGTGACTGCACCCCGGCAGCTTACCAATGCTTTTATATGGCCCTTTCTTGGGCCCCTGAGGATCATTCCTTGGCCAGGCTGGAATCCAGCTCCAATGCGTTTTGGAATTTTAAGACAGTCCAGTGAGTGTTACTGCCTTGGCTATTCTTGGATGTTCCAAACTGATGATATAATGGTTCTACATATTAAAAGGGTCTTTCAGTGAATAATGTCACAAAAGATGCCAAACTACATCCTCAAACAAAGCAACATCTTAGAATCCCAAGCTTGGTTGGCAGTTCGCAGGGCTGAATAAAGTGCAACTGTTTTTCTTTTTCTCTCCTGGATGGAACCTTTAATATCATTCTAAAATAAACTGTTCCTATACACATTTTCAAAAATTGTATATGAAAAGTTATTCATTCATAGTTTATAGTCACAAAGGCTTCTCAACACTGGCAATGGGAAGGTGTAGTATGTGCAACAATTCTTCTTGGGCAACAAAAATACATTTGTGCCTGCATAATTTTGTTCGAGCAAGTACTTTTAGCTCAATGAGATATCCTTTTCGGAAAATGAGCGAATAGTGAACACTAAAAGTGTTCTAGATTTTAATCCTACGGTGTTTATAGTGGAACTTTACTACTCGACCCAAAACTACAACATTACCAGTCAGAGCAGGGAACACGTATCTTCAGTTACAGTTCCATTTGGGGTTTCTAGCTTCATTTACTTCAACAAAGCACATCATCTCTCTTGATTTAAATTCACATTATTCCCTTTCTTGCTAAGTCAGTAAACTCTTTTTACGGCAATAACATCAGAACATTTTATAGATCAATGTAGGTTTTGGGCAGCACCACCCTTCGTTGGGTATGCTCATGTGGCATAAAATCAATGCCTGTACAAATTTGCACTGAAACAAATTAACTGTTGTACCTCTTGTTCGTCACGTTGCACTACTCCCGTTACAAAGCAAGTCCGAAAGAAAAAAGAAAGTTATTAACATCACTTTTACAATGTAAAGATCATTTTTAATAACGTCTGGCAACTCTGACCAAAAAGAAACTTTATTATGTTAAAGCTTCCTGACATCTGGGCATGGGTTGACATCTAGCGGCCACAAGCGGCATCGGCAAGTATTAAAATCGTCAGCTCACGAAAACAGTACTTATTATTATTTTCTGTCAGACTCGACAATGTTGTATGGACCTGGAAAAGTGAACGGATTCGTGCTGCAACCCCGCACGTGACGTCCCTTAAGAATCTAGGGTCTCAGGTGACTATATAGGACCAGTAGCAGGACACTAAAGAGCCACAGCTCGGGTAGATGAGGCCTGAGAACAGGGACGGACAAAAACAAGCATTCACGTCTCGCCAATGCGGGAGCGATTTACATTGACGGTTAGCCATGTTATGCAGCAGTGTGGCTGTGCAGCTTGTCTAAAGCGTATAAATAAAGCGCTATGACATGGACAGACAGCATTGCCTCGCCATAGTGTTTTTCTTTTTATGGCGGTAGGGGCGTGGGTGGGGTTAACAACAGCAAAATGGACAATGGGAGTGAAGAAGCGTACAATAAATAGGCAGAACCCCCAGGATACTGCGGTATAGATCTGTACATTTTGCAGCACTAAAATAGAACTTTTGCAACACTTACATGAACATTTTGCAGCAATATTTCAGCTTTTTATTTTGCTCTGAATCATTCCTTTTCAGCCTTAATTCAATGGAAACTGTTGCAGCAGAGTATTCCACTTTGAAATCGGTATGCTTAAGGTGTTTGAGAGTGTTTCTTTGCTATACTCTCTTTTGTGGTTACGTTCTGGAGCATAGGTTAAGCCACGCACAATAGCACAGGGTTGCTAGTCATCCTGTTTTCTGTGGCATTGTGCTGACTTGGGGCTAGTCCGAGAACCTCTTACTCAGACGCCCTAGGGCGCAGGACAGTAATGAGTGGAAATGCATTGCCAAGGCTCCTAGAAGCACATTAAATATTGGAGTATTCTAACTCACAACCATCCTTAGCATGTTGGTTGCATACTTTATATAATCACTGAAAATTCGTTGCAGACAATGGCCATTCCTTTATGCATCCTTCCCTCATTCCCTGCCTTCCCTAACTTTTCCCCCGATCTTTATTCCTATGCACCCTTCCATTCTCTTTCACGCCTGGCTTCCTTTATGCTCACTTTACCCTGCTACATCTAAGTTTTACCCTTCTGTTTCTATCTCCCCTCTCCCTCTTAATTGCCACTATTCCTCTTTAACCTTTCTTTTCCTCATTCCGTACTCCCCCTCTCAACCGCCTCCAAAGAGTGGATTAGGCCCAGCCGAGCACCATTGTGCTTCTGTACTGATCCCCAGTTGTCAGCAGTCTTTACTGACACCTGCTTAAAGAGAGACCAAGAAACAGGTGTGTGTTACTGTCTTATCTAGCATCTTTGGGACCCTCCCTAATCTGCACCATTTCATCTACAGGTAGGTAAGACGGTATGCACAGCACACCACCTTAAGCGGAATCACTTCTAGTATGCCTAAGGTCTCAGTGTGAGTTTACAAAGAGTGATCATATACTATCAACTTGTTTACATTTGGCAGACAAGCAGCTTAACCTTAACAACACATGTAGGAAGATTGACCACGATCACACATTTTTGTTAGTGAACTGGGACTCAACCCCAGGATTCCTTACTTCAAGGTTATGTTATGGTAATATATTTTGTAAAGTGCCTGATCACCCCAGAAGGGGTATCTCCGCACTACTGTGAAATGCAGGCAGGTAGTATTAGTTTCTGAAAAGCTCAGTTTTGAGAAGCTTTCTAAAGGGAAGGTGATCCGTGCCCTTCAGAAGGTGAGAGGGTAGATGATTCAAGTAAAGGGCGACAAGGTAAAAAATGGCTTTGCCCCCAGAGCGTGTTTTCCCAAAACGAGGTATAAATAGAAGAGATTTATTCCCAGATCGCAAAGATCTGCTCGGCAGGTGCGCAATACATTTTTATGTCGGATAACTAGGTTCTCTGCCATTCAGTGATTTGTGTACTATACAACAGATCTTGAAAGTCATTCTCTTGTGTATAGGAAGCCAATGGAGTTAGGGCCAGAGGGGGACAAAGGCAGTTCTGGCTGGCATATTCTGGACTAGTCAGGCCGCTGTGCTCTGGACCACCTGGAGTTTGTTTAGGAGAGACTCGCTAGCAGTAGCCAAAAGAGTGTTACAGTAGTCCATGTGGCTGATCACCAGTGCCTGAACCAGGTTTTTCCGCACCGAAAGTGGAAAGAGTGGGAAAAGTCTATACAGAAGACTCATCATATGAAAGCAGGTGCCAGTGGTAGCGACTACTTGATCTTTCACAGTAAGAGACTGGTCGAGGTGAACACCCACATTTCTAACCAATGTCTTGGGGCAGGTGCTGCGCCCAAGTCTATAGGCCACCACTCGAGAGACCAGAGCACTTGGGCTTTACTGAAAAGCAAAATTTCCGTCTTGCTGGTATTCAGCTGGAGAAAGTTTTCCGCCATCCAAGATAAGATGGCTTTCATGCCCTCTGAGAAATATTCCTTAGTGGTTGTTATATTGTTACTGAATGATAAGAGAAGTTGGGTACCATCCGCATATGAGATAGGGGTGAATCCATAATCTCTGATAGTTTTAGCAAGGGGGTCATATATATGTTGAACAATGTGGGGCCAAGACAAGAGCCCTACAGCACTCCCCTGTTGAGCTCTATAGTGTGGGGGAACTGAATGGTCCAAGTTTGATGGTCTGTGTACGTTGAGCTAGAAAACTCGAAAATCATTGTAGAGCTAGGCCACGAATATCAATCCCTGTAGTCTATAGAGCAGTCTACGGTGGGACCGTGTTGAAGGCTGCCAACATCATCATTGCTTCTTATATTTCAATCACCAAGTTTACACACAAGTGCATTGATAATGGAGACACCCCGACAAAGCATGGCAAAAAAGAGCTGTAGTTAGAAGATGCCGCTGTGACCTTTGCAATAAACAGTCACTAGGGTCAAGTGGCTCTCATGACAGGAAATGTGGTGTGAATTTGTTATTTCACATCAGTTTACTTTCGTGAAGTTTTTGTTATGAAGGGAAGGCCATTTGATGGTCACTAACAGTGTGTGTGTGTGTGTGTGTGTGTGTGTGTGTGTGTATATATATATATATATATATATATATATATATATATATATATATATATATATATATATATATATATATATATATATATATATATATATATATATATATATATATGCGATTCAAACTCCTGCTACGCCTCCCTCTAGGAAATATATTCCAATGAAGAAAAAACAGGTACAGACCACTCCACAGCGCTACGAGTAGATTCAAAGGTGGTTTATTGACCCCTTGTCGCCAGCATATATATATCCTTGTAAACTCTGCATCCAGCGTACTTCGTACCACAGAATAGCGTACCACCACGCAGCAGGTAAATATTTCAGGAAGATTTATTCTCTCTTATCACGGCTCTTCTCTGGCATGACGCGTTTCGGTTAACAAGTAACCTTGATCACATGGCGGCCATGCAGTAACCTTCCACATTAAATACTTGTTTTTTTCAACTATTCTCACCACGTGGTGCTAAAAAGTGAAGACATACTACTTAAGACAATGCATTTTTTTCTCTTTTTTCATGTATGCCATCTAACATTCACATTATTTATGTAATCTTAACGGTTTCATTCTTTTATAGTCACTGTATAGATATGCATTATTTTATAAATGTGCAAAGATCATGCCATAAATATTAAATAAATAATAAATATGTGCAATACAATTACATGACATCTTACAATATTTAAAAACTCTAAAATTAATCGCATTTTAGAATTTAAATATAGCAGCATAAATGCTTAACAATCTATCCACTGTTGATTAATATTACGCATTGGTTTGTGTTAAAATTCTTAAAGAAATAAAACTTTAGAATTTAAAACATATATCGGCATAAATGCCTGTAAACCCAATTATGTGCAAAATTACGCAGTCATAGTACATAAAGGAAATTCCTCCTTTTACATGTGCAAAACAATGCCTTGTAATGACTATCCTTAAAAAACCAATAATTTGACATTTTGCATACTAAGTTCTTTACAAATTTATATGGTTAATAGTCCGAGCCCGGGCATAAAACCAAATATGTTATCTGCATTGGCTAAAAAAGTGCTCAGTGCATATAAACAATGAAAAAATATAGATGTATTTGAAATTTAGGAATAAGAGATTGGCTTGTGCATTTGCATACAAATCTAATTCATCTTTTGCCGTATTTTGCTTTATATTTTTTACAGTTGTATTTATAAGAACATGTGCATATCTATTGTGTTGTTTAATCCATATGGAGACTTACTATTAAGATTTAATATATATTTCGTCTCAAACTGTCTCAGAAGCTTTTCTCTGTCCCCACCACTTTTAGGTACAGGTACTGAATCAATTACATAATAAGTTAAACAATTGATGATTTTATCATGAATTGCCTTAAAATGCCTTGCTACCGGGTAGGTGGGATCGCTGTTGATAATCGCTCGTATATGTTGTAGTATTCTTACATGCACTGGTTTAATAGTGCTGCCCACGTATCTGAACCCACATGTACATATAAGTATATATACAGCGAATTCTATACAACAGTCATAGTTGCCTTTGATTTTGTATTCATACTCACTAAAAGGGGTGTTATATTTAGTGGTGTTTATACCAAAATTGCACGCCCGGCATGTTGTGCATTTATAGAAGCCCTGTTTACTTGGCAACCACATAGTCGCAGGAGCCCCTGCTGTCAGTGGTTGTGAGACATAGGCGGCCATGTTTTTGCATCTTCTAAAAGTTACCTGTGGTTTATCTAAAAGGTCTTCTTTCAGAATGCTCTCTGTTAAAACAATTGGCCAATTTCTATTTAGTATTGCTCTTATTTTCCGCTCCTGTCTACTAAACGTAGTAATTAATCTTGGTGCCTCCTGGCTGCTTACAATTTCATTATCTACCTCGATATCTGGTGGTAGTAATTCTGTTTGAGGTCTTTCACCTGCTTTAATTGTAGCTCTAGTAGCATATCTTCTGTATACCCCCTGGCTCGCAACCTCTCTAAACTCTCATTTTTGCATCTTTCATACTCCTCGGGGGTACTGCATATGCGCTTTAAATGCAGTACTTCCCCGTAGGGTATGCTGGCAATTAGGTGTTTTGGGTGTGCACTAGACGCATGAAGGGTCGCATTTACTGTAGTTGGCTTTCTATATGCAGTGGTGATTAATTTGTCACTTGCTACCTGTATTTGAACATCTAAAAATTCAATTGAGTTCTCGCTACAGTGAGATGTAAAGTACAGGTTATAGTCATTTATATTCAGTTTTTCAACAAATTCTTGTGCACTTTGACTGTTGCCCCTCCACACAATAAAAACATTGTCTATAAATCGCACCCATAGACAGATATATATATATATATATATATTTATATATATACATAAAATCTACTGGTGGTTGCCAGTAGGTACTTATGTTTAGGACCTAGTTTCCATAGGAAATCCACAACATTCTATTTGGAATAACTTAGGCACCGGTCGACGAATCTTCGCGAAATTCTCCAAAAAGATTGGGCGTCCGCTCCGCTCCTATTCTGAAAGTTTCGGGGTGATTTGTCAAGCAGGGGCTGATAAAAAAGGGGGGGTCCAAACACATGTTTTCCCAATGCAATTTTCCATTGGGACCTTTAGACACGGCTACAGCCTGAACTGCTGAACGGAATTACACCAAATTTGGCAAAAAGGTAGAGTTTAGTTCACAGATTACGCTTTATTGTTAAATGGTGTAAATCCGTGCAGCAGTTCCTGAGAAAATCAAAACTAAAATCATAGATATATCTATGGATGAAGTAGGGTACGCGTATCTTCCGAGGATCATGCGCATAGCTTTACGAGCACGAGCTGCATGGTAATTGGCTGTCAACTGTCTGTCAACACTCCAAACCAGGAAGTGTTGGCAGCCATCTTGTGCTTCGGTAGAATCGAGGAAGAAGAAAAAAAAAAAGAAAGGCGCAAATTGCAAAAAGGGGGCAGGGTAGAAACACCCTGAAGCCCTAGGCCTGCTCATGTGGTCCTACAAGGACCCTCAAGGTCCCCCCACATTTTTATTAAAGAAATCTTGGGATGCACGTAGGATACATGTATCCCATGAATAAAAAACAAAAACCCCAAAGCCCGCTTTAGTGCTAATTAGCCCCCGGGGGGTCCAAGTCCCAGGGGCAATATGCTTTATTATAATGGGGAGCCCAGAGGGGCCCCCAGGGACCCCCACCCTCTGAGGCTTTAAAAAAAATATATGTGGGTGGGGGCTCACGGGCCCCCCCAGCAGCCCCGGGGACCGCCACCCCCCAGGGCTTTGGTTGAATATGTGCGGGCGCTCACGGCCCCCCTGCAGCAAATGTAAATGTGTGGGGGCTGAAAGGCCCCCCAAGCCCCTGGATCTGCCACCTCCCCGGGGCACTAAATATTTAAATTAAGGGGCAGATTATTTATTTATTTATTTTTACGGTAAAATTAGGATACAGGTACCCAGCACGCGTTGGGTACATGTATCGAATCACTTATGCTGCACGTATCCAAGCCAGAAAAAGAGAAATATTTTTCAGATATCTATCAAGATTATGTGTTTAGATGTTAGGTGGCTCTAAAAAGAGCCCTTGTGTTTATTGAGAGATTTTAGTACCTACAAGTAAGTGCCAATGCAGAGTCTAAATTTCAAGAGGATGACTCTGTTCCCTTCATCTGAAAAATGTACACCATCTTTCCTATAGATGCTTTGCATATTGAAACGCAGATTATTGTGGTATATGGCCCCATTCTATAGTCTCGGAGAAAAGCAGAAACAGATTTATTCACATGTTTCCTAGTTTTCTCAATCTGTGGACAAAATTGATTGGACCAGTTCCATTTCTGCTGTTGGCATATGTTAGAATAGACAAAGGCAGCTTGGGGGAAAAGTGACATCAATTCTCCAAAGGTGTCCTTCATAAGCATTTACAGACCAACCCCAGTCAAAGTGCCTAGGTCATTTCCACCACAGTGCCCAATTATGTGGTCAGGGAGTTGGAGATGCAAAAAGGATTTCATCAATGGCATCGATTGGTGCCACTTTAACCCTCTCTGTCCAATCCATTTAATGTCTACATTTGGTAAATCTAGGTCTTTGTGATTTCCTTTGTGTTCTGAGCACCTTTGGCTCCAGAAAATATACACTCTAAGCATCTTGAAAGGATGTCTGGATGCACTCAGAAGGTTTCTGTAAATGAAATGGCAGTTAAAGAAGTAAGGTTTTTCTAAGATGGTGGGTGAGATGCAGTTTTGAAAAAAAAGGAGATAAATGATTGGTTGTTTGAGAACATTATAGACTAAAAAGTAGGGTGCATGTTCCTATTTTTTAAAAAGTATGTTTTTTTATTGGTTAAGAAGAACTGTTTGAAAGGAACATTACATAGGATAAGGGGGTATTTTGAGAAGTCAAGTACACTTGCTGTTTAGTAGCATTCTGTGGTGAACTTTTGACCTGTGTTTCAGTAGACTGTTGCATGGCGTGTTACTATGGTAACAGCTGAAAGCAAATTGAGGGTAGGGTTCAAAGATATGTCAGTTGGACAGGGTTCAAATGTTCAAGCAATAGAAATGTGTGTTTGCTTTTGAACTAATGTGGGAAGGATTGTGATTTGTTATTTACATGTATATGTGTGTAGATTTAGTGTGTAAATTGAGAGGGAAAGTTTGCTATTTGCCATAGGACCTCCTGACCCCCTAGGCCTGCTCAGGGGGTGCTACAAGGACCCCCAAGGCAAAAAGAAAACATTAAAAAAAAAAAATCGCGGGATGCACGTAGGATACGCCTATTGCATGAATAAAAAAAAAACAGAAGTTTGCTTTAGCTGTAATTAGCTCCCGGGGGGCCAAGTCAATCAATCAATCAGTGACACTTATAAAGCGCGCTACATACCCGTAGGGTCTCAAGGCGCTGGGGGGGGGGGGGGGGGGGCTACTGCTCGAACAGCCAGGTCTTCAGCTTCTTCCTGAAGGAGAGGTGGTCTTGGGTCAGGCGCAGGTCGGACGGGAGGGAGTTCCAGGTCTTGGCGGCCAGGTAGGAGAAGGACCTTCCTCCTGTGGTTGCTCTTCGGATGCGGGGGACGGCGGCGAGGGCGTGGTTGGCTGATCGGAGGTGGCGTTTGGGAGCGTAGAAGTTGACTCGGCTGTTGAGGTAGCTCGGGCCTTGGTCGTGTAGGGCTTTGTGTGCGTGGGTGAGGAGGCGGAAGGTGATTCTCTTGTTGATGGGGAGCCAGTGAAGGTCTCTCAGATGTCCGGAGATGTGGCTGGATCGTGGGATGTCGAGGATGAGTCTGGCTGAGGCGTTTTGGATCCGCTGGAGTCTCTTCTGGAGCTTGGCGGTGGTCCCGGCGTAGAGGGCGTTGCCGTAGTCCAGTCGGCTGGTGACGAGGGCCTGGGTGACGGTCTTCCTGGTCTCTGTGGGGATCCACCAGAAGATCTTCCGTAGCATGCGTAGGATGTTGAAGCACGCCGAGGAGACGCTGTTGACTTGCCTGGTCATGGAGAGGGAGGAGTCCAGGATGAAGCCCAAGTCCCGGGGGCAAAGTGTTTATTGTAGTGGGGGGCCAGAGGGGCACCCCAGCCACGGGGACCGCCACCTCCCCGGGGCACTACATTTTTAAATTGGGGGGTCCATCATGGACCCCCAGCCCCGGTGATCACCACCTATCCAGGTTTTTTTTTACAATAAAATTAGGATGCCTGTACCGAGCTCGGCACTCAGCACGACCTCTGGTGTGCACGTGTTGGGTATGCGTATCGTACCACATGCTGCGCAATCTCTAAGGCGTCGTGTATATGTATCCAACCAAGAAAAAATATATATTTTTCAGATATCTATCAAGCTTATGTGTTTAGATGCTGGTTGGTTCTAAAAAGAGCCTTTGTGTTTATTGGTACCTTTGAGTAAGTACCTATGCAGATTCTAAAGTTGTTGAGGAGGGGCGTTTTACAGTGTTGAACTTTTGACCTCTGTAGTCAGTTGAGTTTTGCATGATCTGTTACTATGGTAACAGCAGAAAGCAAATTGGGGGTAGGGTTGACAGTTATGTCAGTTGGAAAGGGTTCAAATGTCCAACCAATAGAAATGTGTGTTTGCTTTTGAATTAATGTGGGAAGCAATTTGATTTGGTATTTACAAGTATATATGTGTAGATTGAGAGGGAAAGTTTGCAGTTTTTTGGTTTTGCTAAGAACAGTGGCATAATAAGTGGCGCATCCCTGCATATCAGCAGGGATGCGCCACTTATTGTGCACCATGCCTACGCCAACATGGTTGCGCTGCATTTATAATGCAGCGCAACCATGGGGCAAAAACGGCACAGATGCGTCACGCATCTGTGCCGTAAAAGTGTCGCATTGCTGGAGTTGCATCGCAAGTACGACGCAGCTCCAGCAATGTTCGGGGAGGCCCTATTCTTCCAATGCTGCGTCAATTCTTACGCCTGCTTCAAGCAGGCACAGGATTTTGACGCAGCATGGACCCCAAAATGACTGAGTGAAATCTTGTAGATTTTGCTCAGCCACTTTCTGGAGGTGTTCCTGCACTGGAACGCCCCCCCCCCCCACCCTGCGCTGGAACGCCTCCTTCTGGCGCAGAGCTTTAGAACGTGACGCATCTCCCAGATGCATCACATTGTAAATACCCTGCACCATGGTGCATCTTTTGCGCCGCCGCTGTGACACAAAAGTGACTAAACGGCGGCGCAAAAGCGCCACAAGGGGCTTGTAAATATGCCCCAGTATTTATATATCTGGAATGTGTGCAGTCATATTATCCCTTCAAGAGTAATTAATAGCGTTGCTTGTCTAGAATCAGACTTGTGTTTCAAATATACAATTTCCCAGTCAGTATACATACACTGCTGCATACACTCTGGGGCAGATTTACAAGCCCCTTGCACCTCTTTGTAGTTCTATTGCATCACTTTTTTGATGTAATGTTGGTGCCAATAGTGCAGCAAATTGCTTATATATTTGCAAAATGAGTCAGGATTGTATAGTAAAAAGCAGCAGTCATATATATAGAATGTATTTAGTCACCTTACCGTTTCTAGACTAGTAAATGTGTTTTTGTAAAATGCAAGGTTTAATATTTTTTGTCTAGAATCACATTGTGAGTCTGTGTGCATTTAGGAATCATTCTTATTCCTAAATGCAGCAGTCATTTATGTAGAATATGTTTAGTTACCTTACCGTTTCTAGACTAGTAAATGTGTTTTTGTAAACTACAAGATTTAATATTTTTTGTCTAGAATCACATTGTGAGTCTGTGTGCATTTAGGAATCATTCTTTGCACTATGCAAGTAGTAGTGTAACCAAATTCATACTTGTGTTTCAGGCCTACATTTCCCCAGTATCTATGCACTCCATTTATAAGAAACACTGTTATTTGTCTAGAATCACACTGTGAGTCAGTATCTATTTGACAAAATTGAAAGAGAATGATTTGGTTGGTTGATGTGTTTGCATATATATAAGTGCATGTACTGTTGCTGTGAGCCAGTCTTTAGGGCATGCAGTGCTTGAAACTCTAATGCACTATGCAAGTAGTAGTGTAACCATCTTTACATTTGTGTTTCAGGCCAATATTTCCCCAGTCAGAATCTATACACTCCATTTATAAGAAATACTGTTATTTGTCTAGAATCAAACTGTGAGTCAGTGTCCATTTGAGAAAATTAAGAGAGAATGAATTGGTTGGTTGGTGTGGTTGCAGACATATAAAGACATGTACTGTTGCAGTGAGGTAGTCTTTAGGGCATGCAGTGCTATAAACTCCTATGCAGTATGCAAGTAGTAGTGTAACCATCTTCACACTTGTGTTTCAGGCCTACATTTCCCCAGTATCTATGCACTCCATTTATAAGAAATACTGTTATTTGTCTAGAATCACACTGTGAGTCAGTATCTATTTGACAAAATTGAAAGAGAATGATTTGGTTGGTTGATGTGTTTGCAGATATATAAGTGCATGTACTGTTGCAGTGAGCCAGTCTTTAGGGCATGCAGTGCTTGAAACTCCTATGCAGTATGCAAGTAGTAGTGTAACCATCTTCACACTTGTGTTTCAGGCCTACATTTCCCCAGTCAGTATCTATAAACTCCATTTATAAGAAATACTGTTATTTGTCTAGAATCACACTGTGAGTCAGTTTCCATTTGAGAAAATTGGGAGAGAATGATTTGGTTGGTTGATGTGTTTGCAGACATATAAAAACATGTACTGTTGCAGTGAGCTAGTCTTTAGGGCATGCAGTGCTATAAACGCCTATGCAGTATGTCAGTAGTAGTGTAACCATCTGCACACTTGTGTTTCAGGCCTACATTTCCCCAGTCAGTATCTATAAACTCCATTTATAAGAAATACTGTTATTTGTCTAGAATCACACTGTGAGTCAGTTTCCATTTGAAAAAATTGAGAGAGAATGGTGTGGTTGGTTGATGTGTTTGCAGACATATAAGTACATGTACTGTTGCAGTTAGACAGTCTTTAGGGCATGCAGTGCTTGAAACTCCTGTGCAGTATGCAAGTAGTAGTGTAACCAAATTCACACTTGTGTTTCAGGCCTACATTTCCCCAGTCAGTATCTATACACTCCATTTATAAGAAATACTGTTATTTGTCTAGAATCAAACTGTGAGTCACTGTCCATTTAGGTAAATTGAGAGAGAATAATTTGGTTGGTTGATGTGGTTGCAGATATATAAGTACATATTCTGTTTCAGTGAGCCAGTCTTTAGGGCATGCAGTGTTTGAAAATCCTATTCAGTATGCAAGTAGTAGTGTAAACAAATCCACACTTGTGTTTCAGGCCTACAATTCACCAGTCAGTATCTATACACTCCATTTATAAGAAATACTGTTATTTGTCTAGATTCAAACTGTGAGTCAGTTTCCATTTGAGAAAATTGGGAGAGAATGATTTGGTTGGTTGATGTGTTTGCAGACATATAAAGACATGTACTGTTGCAGTGAGCTAGTCTTTAGGGCATGCAGTGCTTGAAACTCCTATGCAGTATGCAAGTAGTAGTGTAACCAAATTCACACTTGTGTTTCAGGCCTACATTTTCCCAGTCAGTATATATACACTCCATTTATAAGAAATACTGTTTTTTGTCTAGAATCAAACTTTGAGTCAGTTTCTATTTGAGAAAATTTAGAGAGAATGATTTGGTTGGTTGATGTGTGTGCAGACATATAAGGACATGTACTGTTGGAGTGAGCAAGTCTTTAGGGCATGCGGTGCTTGAAACTCCTATGCAGTATGCAAGTAGTAGTGTAACCATCTTCACACTTGTGTTTCAGGTCTACATTTCCCAGTCAGTATCTATACGCTCCATTTATACGAAATACTGTTATTTGTCTAGAATCACACTGTGAGTCAGTTTGCATGTGATAGTCGGTCAGGGGATTGGGGGTTCAACTTCGGTTGTGACTGAGGTATGTGGAAAGTCAAACTGCACCTATCATCAACAATGTCCTATTTCTCTTGTCCATACTTCTGTATGTGCAGAATAGTCCCTGAAATAATAGCGGTATGGTATGTGCTCCTATCAAATCAAAAAGCCAACTACTAGCTTATTCTTGGTGGACATTGACATTTTGTTGTTGGGAATTGTCAAAGCACTTTCATTAAGAAGACTCGAATAGAAAGCAGGGGAAACCCAGAGGACTGCACTCAGTGCCTAGAGCTATTGCTGGATCAGAGTTTTGTTTAACACCGTTTGCCGACTGGGCAAGCTTAGCTACCTACCTACACAGACCGACTCATAATAATAGTAAATAGTAGTAGCACAGAGAGTGATAGTAGAGGCCGGATAATGTAGGAACAGTCTACAAGAAGATCAAAGACTATTTTAAAAAAAATAGAATTAGGAAACAGTTTGGAATGAATAGGTGCTGTAAAAGTTAGGGAAGTATAATTATTAATATTAACAACAGAACAACTTACTGGGGCCAGCAGAAGAGACCTCTTAGGACCAATCCTGCCCACCTTGTTCCGCCGGTGTCTCTGTTGTCTTGCCCCTGGGAGGTGCTGCTGATGATCATGAAATAAACACAAACATGGATGATTGTTTTTTTTTTAAATATTTGCTTTCTTTGACCAGAATCTACAATTATCTCGGGGAAACAAATTACCAACAATTGTACTACATGTATTGACCTATCTGATCTGGTCAACTAGGAGGATAGTACAGTATTGCTGGATTTGCAGACCGTCTACTTGGAAAGTTATGTTGTAAATCAATAACTAAACCAACAACAAAAAGGTTCTACTACGACTGCCAGCACTCAGCAGCACGCGACGTGACAGACACAGTCCGTCATCATGATTGCAGACCACTAAAAAATGTCCTACTACTAAATAACAAGTCATAATATGCTCAACCTATCAATCCACCACTATCTCTTCTTAGTGGTAGCAGGAGTACAAAGGAAGGACTAGACTTGAGTCTCTAGTCTCTCTAGAATTACGCAGTTCTGTAAAGTACTCACTCATACAAAATCACTCAGGCCCAAATGAGCACAAAATTGAAAACAAGTAAGGATAGTAGCACCGCCAGTGAGCAGGTGAGCACCTGCAATCGCAGAAGCTTTTGAAACATAATTTACCTGCAATGTAATCTCTAGGATCTAGCATTACGCAGTTCTGTAAAGTACACTCATACATAATCACCAAGGCTAAATGAGCACAAAATTGAAAACAAGTAAGCTTAGTATCACTGCCAGTGAGCAGGCGAGCACCTACAATCACAGAAGCTTTTGAAACATAATTTACTTGCACAGTAATCGGCAGAATTCTTGTTCTTTGGAAAAAACAAATTGCAATATCATAACACAGAGCAGGAGAAAACAAAGTAGTGATTAAATACAAGCTACTACTACTCACCAGGGCCCGAGATCTCGACTCCAAGCAGGTCGAGCAGGTCGAGCAGGTCTTGCTCCCGGTCCAGGATGTCAGACCACCGGTGCATCACCTGGTTGTAGGTGCGCCGGACCCCAGACTCCTGAAACATGGCCCGGCACACCTTCCCCCATAGCTGGCGATGCTCCCGGAGCCCGTACCCGGCACCAGGCCTGCCGCCTGCCGCGACGGTCTTGGCTGGACATAGAAAATCAGTGCGGCCACCTCCACCGCGCTGAAGATCTCCCGGGCTGCTACTTGCTCCCCCCTTAATCGCCTGCAAGGGAGCCGGGTACGGGGTGCGGGACCCTTCCCCTTGGCGTTCTTCCCGGCTCCCTTTGCCATGGTCCTGGACAGGAAAGTAAAATAAAATAGGAAAGAAAGAGTAGGGAAAAGGTAAATAAAAGAAAAGAGTTTAAAAAAGTAGTTTTAAGTAACCAAAAATAGAAAAAGACACAAAATATAGATGTAGAAAAATAAAGAGATAGATAATGAGTAAAAAAAATTAAAACAAAGTTTAAAGAAACAAAGGATTGCAAAGATTAAGGGAGGATTGAAAAAGCATGCCCAGAACCATAGCAATGAATGAAAAACAAGATGGCCGTGCCCATTGTGACCACGTTAGTAAGTTTGCACGATATTTTCCTCGCGAGCACGCAAAAACGGGTGCGATGATGTAATTGCGCCCCGCACGTAGGAAATGCCCAACGAGAGCATGCAACTAGCGCCCGGAAACGGAAATACGCAACGCAAACACTGAAAACAAGATGCCTGCGCCCATGTACGACCGCATGGGTAACTTCGCGGTTGGCGCGCTGAAAAAAATCCAGCGAACACGCAAAGCTCCCCGCGAACACGCAAAAATGAAAAAATCTGCAAATTAGCACAAATTCGCGAATTTTGCTGACTGCGAATTCGCTTTCGCACGAATTTGCGTACCGCAAATTCGCAAATTTTGCCCATACTTAGTATGCATGTACTCAAGGAGTGAGCCAGGCTTTAGGGCACTATTCATGTAGTGGTCTAACCACCTTCACACTTTTGTTTCAGGCCTACAATTCCCCAGTCAGTATACATACATTCCAGCAAACACACTGTGACTGCTTTTGCAATTCCATAGTGACTCTTTCAGTACTATATACGAATGCATTCACTAAAGTAAAACTGAATCAATTGTGAATTCACCCAGTGTCTCTCATTATAGTACTGTAATCATTCAGTCACTGTGCATGTACTCATGCAGTTAGCCAGGCTTTAGGTCACAGAGTGCTTTAAACTCCTTTTGCACTATGCATGTAGTGATGTAACCACCTTCATACTTGTGTTTCAGGCCTATAATTCCCCAGTCAGTATCCATAAACTCCAGCAAACACCCTTTGACTGCTCTTGCAATCCTATAGTGACTCTTTCAGTACTGTAGTGTAGTTCCTATATTCCCAATAGGCTCTGCGCATTGAAATAATATATCCTATAGATGTGACGTAGGACTTATGTCTACTGGGTCTCTATCGAAGTATATCAGACTTAATTGTGAGTGCCAGCTAACTCTGAGGTCACTAGAAACTTTCTCGAGTTCACAAGAAGGGATTTCGTTTCTGACAACCGCATAAACATTACAACTTTGTTTACCCAAGATAAAACTGATCTTCAGAGTTGTGGAAACAATCGATAGATAGATATTTTATTCAGTTAATCGTGCATGCTTCGTTTCACCATAGGTGCAGAGAAATAGATAGACGGGCATTTTCAGTAAAAGGATTTATTGAACAGTCTTCTTTCTCAAGCATAATAAATGAACTGCTACATTTGTAAAACTGGTTGCAAAATATAATGCATATAGTAAAAAGAGTAGGATAAAATAATACTGTAAGAGAATTGTATGATTCCTAGACCATAGAAAAAAATATCTAGATAAATAATAGAGGCTAAAAGTACACAACTGGTTCTTCTAAAATACGCCTACCCCGATGTACCTAACCTAAGCTTAATACGAGGGAAGAAGTAAGTGAGGTGTATCATAAATGTAGTATTCTTTGCCAAGTATCTGTCCAAGATTTCCCTTAGGGTCTAATCAGCTCCGTACCTTGATTTGGAATGAAGAAGGTCAGTCTCAGGACTCGATTTTCCAACAACCCGCAAGGGTAGCTTGGAAACACTGGAGCTGGATTTCTCAGGCAAGAGAAAAGACAGCGTCTCTCTCAGTGCGTCTGCTGGAGGGTCGGCTTCCTTCGGCACTTGCAGTAGCAGGGCGCGTCGGGCAGGTAGATAGTCGACTGCTCCAAACCACTGTGTGTTTGCTATGGCAAGTGTGGGCATATTTATACCTTGAAGGTGCTGAGATTGACATAAAGGTGGACATAAGAACGTCATTAAAGAATCTCAGTTCTTTGAAAACTCCAAAAATTCTTGGACAAGTCAGTATTCGAGCAAGGGGAAGTCCTTAGCTGCTGAAGGCGAGTTTTCCAAGGAATCGTTTGGAACTAGTGAAAGTAGCCCTGCCGTATTTGGACTGCATGAGCTATGTCTAAATATGGTTATGATTCTTATGCCTATATAAGGATATAGTGATTTATACCTATATAAGCGGTACAAAAGGGGGTGGTGATGGACGGAGCATCTGAACCAATCAAACACTCCCACCCAGTCAACAGATCTGAGTTTAATCCATCACCGTTCTTTAGCCCACTCTGCCACCCCAGTTCAGACATGGCCATATGCAAATCAGTCTGACCCTGTGCCTCATGGGAACAGTCCAGCCCGAATTGCCAAGCCATGCCTTCCCTGGACCGGAAACAAGCTTCCGAGGACTGGTTTCTGGCATTTCAGCCGTCTTCAGCCCGGCTTGCCTGAATCCAGTGGCAAAGTGAGCAAGGGACTCACGTCTGAGCATATCCTGCCAACTTATGGCGAACACAGAGGTACAAAAGGGGGTGGTGATGGACAGAGCATCTGAACCAATGAAACACTCCCATCCAGTCAACAGATCTGGGTTTAATCCATCACCGTTCTTTAGCCCACTCTGCCACCCCAGTTCAGACATGGCCATATGCAAATCAGTCTGACCCTGTGCCTCATGGGAACAGTCCAGCCCGAACTGCCAAGCCATGCCTTCTCCGGACCGGAAACAAGCTTCCGAGGACCGGTTTCTGGCATTTCAGCCGTCTTCAGCCCAACTTGCTTGAATCCAGTGGCAAAGTGAGCAAGGGACTCACGTCTGAGCATACCCTGCCAAGTTATGGTGAACAAAGCGGTACAAAAGGGGGTGGTGATGGACGGAGCATCTGAACCAATAAAACACTCCCACCCAGTCAACAGATCTGGGTTTAATCCATCACCGTTCTTTAGCTTACTCTGCCACCCCAGTTCAGACATGGCCATATGCAAATCAGTCTGACCCTGTGACTCATGGGAACAGTCCAGCCCGAACTGCCAATCCATGCCTTCCCTGGACCGGAAACAAGCTTTCGAGGACCGGTTTCTGGCATTTCAGCCGACTTCAGCCCGGCTTTCTTGAATCCAGTGGCAAAGTGAGCAAGGGACTCACGTCTGAGCATACCCTGCCAACTTATGGCGAACAAAGCGGTACAAAAGGGGGTGGTGATGGACGGAGCATCTGAACCAATCAAACACTCCCACCCAGTCAACAGATCTGGGTTTAATCCATCACCGTTCTTTAGCTTACTCTGCCACCCCAGTTCAGACATGGCCATATTCAAATCAGTCTGACCCTGTGACTCATGGGAACAGTCCAGCCCGAACTGCCAAGCCATGCCTTCCCTGGACCGGAAACAAGCTTCCGAGGACTGATTTCTGGCATTTCAGCTGTCTTCAGCCCGGCTTGCTTGAATCCAGTGGGAAAGTGAGCAAGGGACTCATGTCTGAGCATACCCTGCCAACTTATGGCGAACAAAGCGGTACAAAAGGGGGTGGTGATGGACGGAGCATCTGAACCAATCAAACACTCTACCTGTACACTATACCTATTTAAGGGCATGGATCGGGAAAATTACAATAGGGTCCTAAAATGTTACAAAACAGTACCATGTACTAATCCATTCTCTAAAGTAAAACTCAACCAATTATGAATTCACCCAGTGTCTCTCCTTATAGTATTGTAATCATTCTGTAAGTATGCATGTACTCATGCAGTGAGCCAGGCTTTAGGGCATAGAGTGGTTCAAACTCCTATGTACTATGTATGTAGTGGTCTAACCACCTTCACACTAGTGTTTCAGGCCTACAATTCACCAGTCAGTATCCATACACTCCAGCAAACACCCTGTGACTGCTCTTGCAATCCTATAGTGACCCTTTCAGCTCCATGTACTAATCCATTCACTAAAGTAAAACTCACCCATTTATGAATTCACTGTGGAAAACTCAAGCATTTATATATTCAGTGAGCCACTTTTCTTGCAGAACTGTAATCATTCACTCAGTGCCCAAGTACTCATATAGTGAAGTAGGCCTTAGGAGAAGGACTGCTTCAACCCCCTATGCTGTATGCATGCAGTCTTCTATCCACGTGCACACTTGTCTTTCACACCTTCAATTCCCCAGTTAGTATCCATGATGTTGCAGCAAATACTCTGAGTCTTCCCTTGTACTGTTCTAGTGATGCATTCAGTACCATGTACTAATACATTCACTGCTCCGAAATCGAAACACTTATAAATTCATTCAGGTACTCTTCTTGTAGATGTAGTTCTTGATACTCCTATGCAGTATGTATGCACTTCTGTTATCAGTTACACACTTGGTTTTATACTTAGTCATTGTAGATCATAATTGTTTAGTAATAGAATAGTTTATTTTATAGGTTCGTTTTTATAACATTATATATATTGTTTATAACAGATTCCATTTATCAGCACGAAAAGAAATTCATCATGCCTACAAAAAGTGAAAAGAGGAAAGAATATAAAAAAGCTTATCATTTCAAGAGAAGTCATCCACAAGATTTACCTGAACAACAATGTGTGGTGAAAAAGAAAAAAAACTCCTGGTAAGAGAACAAAGGATTTTCTAAAAAAAACCTATCAAACACTAGGAATAGTGTGGAGAATGTGAAAAAAAGAATGTATCTGCAACAAAAAAGAAAAACAACAGAAAAAAACTAAATGATGGGAAATCATGTTCTAAACAAACACTGTATAGTAAAAGGAGGAAGAATCAATCTCAGGAAATTAGAAAAAGAATGTATTACAATAGAGTTGTCTTAAACTTATTAAAGGATATGAAGAAATGTAAAAGAAAATCAGCATTTTATAAGAAGAAGAAACATATTGAAAGTATTGTTGAGAAGGCTTTTAAATTAAAAAGGAAATTATTTACTGTAATAATCAATAGAATTCGATCACTAGATGAACCATTCCATTTAATGAAGGCCAAAAGTAAGTGGAGAAGAATAATTAACAAAACTAATTTTTCTGATGTTTTTTGGGGTGAATGAAAACACAGTTCAAGTTCTGAGCCTTTTTTTAATGAAGAGAGTTATCTTCAGAGTAATGATTTGTTGCATGCAGTTGACACTAGTGGTCGAGCTTATGAGGTTAGAAATGGTTGTCCTATTGAGAAAGAGAAATTGTTCACAGAAATGCAGAAGAGGTGTTAGCTGATGAAGTTTTAGGGGACGTCCTAAAGCTCCAGTGTACACTTGGAATTGCAGTAGTATTTGTAGTGTACAACAGGAATCTATTGATTTTTTACGCAATTTATTACGTGAGTATACTAAGAAAAGTATTAAACACAAGAGTAAAAAAGAATAAAGACCTTTGCTGCTCAAGAAAGATACGGAACAAAGGAAGAGTGCCCTTACTACCCTAATATCTTAAATTTACAGATATATGTGGCAACTAAACTTGCCACATGTATCCAAAAATTCCTTAGCAGCCACAGCGGACATAAAAAATGAGTGCGCTCCTTATGTATGACTTTCATTTTAGCTGGAAACATCAGGTAGGCCTGTGCACCCTTACTTTGGAACTCCAGAATTAGCTGCCGAAACTGCCATCTTAACTCAATGGACTGTTTACAGAGGTCGGGGCGCACAAAGTACTCACAATCCAACCCACTTCTCTTTCTATCTGGCCGAGCTTTCATAAAAATGTCCTCCCGGGCCAAAAAACTATTAAATGCCACTAAAATAGCTCTTGGTTTCTGATCCCGCTGATTTACTCTGTTTTTAAACGGAAACCGATGTGCGCGCTCCACCTCCCTTTCCCAGTCCCAGCTAGTAGACTCAGGAAATGATTTTTTAAGCAGCTTAATTATAAAACCTCGAGGATCAGACCCTTCCTTGCCCTCCGGAATCTGTAAGAACCTTAAATTATTTGTACGTGACCGATTCTCTAAATCGGTCAATTTCCAATTAACGTCCTCCTTATGAGCAAGTTGTAGTTCAAGTTTTTTCTTTTGTTGTACCAGTTCATCCTCGAGAGTAGATATACGTGCCTCGGCTTTATTAGCTCTTACTACAAACTCAGCATGTGACTTAACAAACGCTTGACTGAGTTCTGTAGCTTCTTACAGGATTCTGCACTCTCAAGCTGTCTTCCACGTTTTCCTCCCTGTGCTGCATCATAGTCTTATATATCAACCCCAATGTTATTTCTTCTGGTGGTTCCTCTCCCCGGATAGGGACAGTAGAGTTTCCTCCTTCCTTCTCGGCGTCTCCACCATTTGTTTCTCCATTCTGATTTAACCGCAATTTGCGAACTGTGCGAGATTCAGATCTTTGATCCTCCAGGTCAAAACTACTGTGTATGCTCCCATCTTCCAGACTCATATATGTAGCGAATTGCTGGGGAAGATCCTCAGAGGAAGACATGGACTGTTCAGATAAGGAGTAGAAGTCTGCAGAATCAGACTCAGTAACATTAGGAATGTGCAATCCGTGTACGGCTACCTTTTGTTAGCCACTATCGCAGCAGGGTATCTCCATATTGATGGCCGGAGTATTAGTTAACTTTGACTTTAAAGATATAGCCGAGGCAGACTCCTGCTCACTGCCTAGCAAGATCGCCTCATTTGCACCATCAGTATTACTCGAGTCTTTCTCTGATATAGGGAAGTATTTACAGATTCCAATACAGTCACGGTCCCGCTCACATTCACAGTCCCCTGTATTCCTTCTGCGGTATTGCTTTCATTACCTTCATTCATCTGCCCAACTCCTTCATCCCCACCCAATGTCTCAGGAAGTTCACAAGCAGCCGCTTCTAGTAGGACCGATTTAAGTCTTTCCTTATTTTTAATCAAGGAAAATAGCTCCGGGATTCCTATTACCGGTCTCAAATTACTCTCATCGCCCTCCTTACCTCGGGCCGCTCTCCCTGCTTTATCTACTTTGTCAGCTTTGCCCGCTTTGTCTATCTCTTTGCTCCGCGTATCAGAGCGAGCAGCCTCCGCCGTGTTTGAAACCTCCTGTCTGTCCGACGGCTCAGATATTTCAGCTCGCTTTCCACAACCTTTTCGTCCTTTGGGAGCCATTGCTCCTTCCGACACTCCTTCCTCTGCTCGCAGATTCTCGCGCCCAAAGGCGAAACAGTTCTCGCTGAACCAGCTGGACCAGGTGAGCCGACTCCATTGCGCCGCCAACAACCACCGCGGGCTGCCTGCTCTAGGTCCGTTTGCTGCCGCCGCTAATCGAATCCAGCACATCTATATGGAAAATAAGTATTTTTTATTTCTTTATCCTTTCAGAAAAAGTCACGTAGAATCAGAGAGACCGGTTGCGCCGTTGATAGCCACCTTCCTGCCCGTTCTTCACTCGAGCAGCTCTATGTCCGTGAGGTCCGGCAGGAGCAGCTTGCTCATGCGTCCAGCGTGGATGCCATCTTACCTCCGCAGCCTCTACAGTCTTTATTCTTTTTTACTCTTGTGATATGCAGTAAGCTGTCCTGTGGGTGAAGGTGGAGGTTGGGGGCAAGCTCGCATCAACAGGACCATTAGTCCTAAAGCCTCTAGTATAATAAAAAACTACTGAGGACAAATGGCAACTAAAGGTTTAAGAATTTGCTCATTGAATGTCTCCGGGTTGAACAATGTTAATAAGAGACGCAAGGTTGCGGCCGAGTTAAGATATATTTCACCACAGCTACTCTGCCTTCAGGAAACCCATATACCATGGGTAAAAAGGGAGGTGTTGAAAGAACTTGAGTTTTCCTTAATGGTTACTACACGACAATCTAGTATGATACGGGGGTGGCTATTCTTTGTAAGGGAAACAATGTAACTATTGGGCGGACACTACATAATAAAAAAGGACGGTGGCGATAGCAGAATGTGGTGTAGAGGGAAAAAATGTGACGCTGGGCACTATGTACGGATCCAACTTAGACGATCTGGAAATTCTAAATGAAGTGAACTTGGAGTTGGCAACTGGGCCTCAGCCAGTCATAGTATGTGGTGATATTAATATAAATTTGAATAACACTGCATTGATGGATGGGTTTACTAAGTATAAGGGACATAAACCAAAGTGTACAAGGCAATGTATAATTTAGTTGAGGATCAAGGGCTGGTGGATGTGTGGGGCCATTTGAGACCACAGGATAGCGGGTATACATTTTATTCTTATCCGCATAAGAAACTGGTTAGATTGGACTATTTTTTTGCTCCAGCTTCAGTATTGGAGGGAGCGACTGTCAGTGTCTACCCTAGAATTTCGTCTGACCACGCTCCTATTGTAATGGAGATACAAGCAGATATAACTAGATCTAGATCTTTAAATTTTACATTTGACAGGAAGCTGGGGCTAAATAGTGATATTGAAGCTTATATGGGAAGGTTGATCCAGTTATTTTTTGAGGAAAATAAGGGTTTCGCTACAGTCCCTATAATTTGGGACACCTTTAAGGCAGGGTTTCGTGGAGAATGCATAAGTTTCACGTTTCACCAACAAAAGAAGGCTAGACAAGAGTTAGATACTTTATATAAGCATTTAATTCAATCTGAAACTTTATTGATGAATGGTGTGGCCAGAGGGCAGATTGATCTGAGCAACTTGGAGAATAAAGTAGCAAAAGAGAGAGCGAAAGTGGTGGGTGTTTGATGTGTGGAGAATGCAAGGATGTTTTTAACATCAAGGACGGAAAAACATGAGTATGGGGAAACAATTGGAAAGAGGCTGGCGGTACAGCTTCGAATGAAGGAGTCGGCAAGAAATATTGCGACACTGAAGGATGTTCGGGGGGTGGCACACTCTGATCCCCAAGAAATCTTAAAAAATTTTGGGCAATTTTATTCAGAAATATATGCTCAACATAGAGGGACCGATGAGGACAGTCTAGACTGGTTAGAAATGTTTGAATTGGGTTTAAAAAAATTGGATTCAAACGTGGCGCAGGAATTGGAAGCCCCGATTACGGAGGAGGAGATGGAAAAAGCTGTAAAAAGTATCGCTATCGGCCAATCTGCCGGCCCGATTGAATACCTACTGAGGTATATAGACAGTTTTACAATATCATTAAGAAGGAGCTCTTAGTAGTGATGGAGGTTGCTCAGCGAGGCTCCCCTCCTGGATCATGGGCTGATGCTACCATAGCTGTTTTTTGTAAGAAAGGAAAGCCACCAGATTCAGTAGGGTCATATCGACCCATATCGTTATTAAATGCTGACAATAAAATGTATTCGAAAATACTAGCTCATCGAATATCTAACTGTATGGTTTCGCTAGTGTCACCGCATCAACATGGTTTCATACCAAAAAGAGGGACGGTAGAGCATGTCAATAAAGTCATCACGCTATTTGACACTGCTGCTGTTAAAAAAAATTACCACGTGCTCATTTTACTCGATGCTGAAAAAGCATTTGACCGCGTTCAATGGGGATATTTGTGGAAGTTGTTGCTTAAAATGGGTTTTGGTCCAAAATTTATGGTCGCCATACAATCTTTATATATTACCCCGATGGCCAAAATTTCTGCTATGGGCTTACTCTCGGATTTTGTTTATATTACTCGTAGAATACGTCAAGGCTGTCCATGCTCCCCTCTTTTATTCGCCCTCTACATTAATCTTTTTATTGAACAGTTGAATAGGAGTACTCTGATCCCACCTTACCAAGTCGCTGAGCATTATTTTTCTGTGTTTGCATATGCTGATGATATTGCGGTGACAACGGTAAATCCCGGTATCGCAATTAAAGAAATCGAGCAGCTGGCCAAGGGGTTTGGGCGAGTGTCAGGTTACAAACTGAATGAGTCAAAAATGCAGATTCTTTTCTCTGAAACTGTAGGATGGATGGATGGGAGAGTCATGAAGGAGGCTTAGGTATTCAACTTAGGGCAAATATGACTGAATTAGTCGAGGTTAACTGGAATACATTGATGAACAAAATTAGGCATTCACTGGACAGGTGGGATCGCCTGTATTTAACTAATATTGGCCGCACTAATGTGATAAAAATGAATGTTTTACCGAAAGTGCTATATTTATTTAGGTCAATGCCTCTAGAAATCACTAAGGATAAGATACAGGCCTTACAGGCGAGGTGTGGTAAATTTATTTGGAGCCCAGAGAAACCGAGGTGGGCAATGAAGAATATGACTTTACCGTATATAAGGGGCGGAATGGGTGTCCCTGATTTTTTTTATATTATGTAACTTGTTTTTTATTAAAGATGAGGACGCTTATTGCTGGAGAGATGGAAGCCAATGTGGCTAATATCCCTTCTATTTTCGAAATGCAACTTGGCCCATTTGTGAAACAATCATTTTTTAAGGAGATTGACGGGTCCTAGTACAAACGGACACGTTTCAAGGTAGTCATGGGCGCATTTAAGGTTTGGAAATAGTTCTTTAATAGAATGGCAATAGGGAAATTATCTTATTACACGCCCTTTAACGCACATAGGCTTCTTCCAGACATATTCTATGATGATATTGCTACAATCTGGCAGCATAAAGGGGTTAGAAGTTTGGGAGATATGTCTAAGGATGAAGGGACTTTTAAATCCTTTGAGGAGCTAAAAAATCAGTTTTCTCTCCCCAGAAACTTCTTTTTTAAATTTCTGTAAATTCGGGATTTTTTACATCGACGGAAACTTACATTACAGCAGAATAAAATCGTAGAAGCAGTTAGGAGGTCAGCTAACATAGGCACAGTATACCAAATGTTACTTGCTGACAGGAGTGACGATTTAGAAAAAGTGAGGGTAAAATGGCTGGGCTTACTAGATGATCCAGAGATAGATGTGGAAGATATTCTACTCATTTCCAAGGAGGCACTAATGACGGCAAATTTAAAGGCCCAGTCTTTTAAGACTATGTATGATTTGTATTACACCCCAATTCGAATGGCAAAATGGGGAGGAGGGAATAATAGCAAGTGTTTTAGATGCGGGGATGATGATGCAGGGGCAGTACATATCTTTGTTAGCTGTGTTAAACTTCAAGGTTTTATAATAGATCTTGATTTTTTTTTATCTCTTGTAATAAAAATACCGATACATATTACCCCTGCTATGTTGTTGTTGAGAAAAATACCAAAGGATAGGCCTGTCGAGCCATTATATAAATATCGTCACTTCATATTTTATGCAATGACCGTAGCACGCCTATGTATAGCCACTGAGTGGCTTCAGGAAAAACTGCAGTATTTCATCAATGGCGTGTTAAAATGTTAAACTTGTACAATTTGGAGTAGGGCCTTTTTTCTATTAAGGGAGCAAGGAAAAGAAGATTGGGCATCAAAATTTGGAGTGCTTTCAGTGATTACTATGAGGACTGAAAAAAAGCACTTTTGCAATGTTTTGGGACAAGTATTTGAACTGTGATTGCTTTGTTTTGGTCTGGAATTTTTGCAGTGAATAATAAAAAAAAAATGAAAAGTATTAAACAAAAGAGTAAGATGTTGCATGGACTAGACCTTTGCAGAGTGAGAGAAAATACTGGTTTGCTAGGTCATTCTCTGGCTTGTCTTTCTAGAAAAGTATGTCAAAGTGTTTTTCACCATTTCAGGATTTTAGCAGTACATCATACTCAAAGGAGGAAATTAGTCAGAACATTGTATTATGCAAAAAAGTCGATCACTGATGTTACAAAAGTTGAACAGTACTCTTTTGCGTGGATCAGTATCAGATGTAATGAACGTTTGTGAAGAAATTGAGTTTAGTTACTTTGGTCCTGAGCAAGACAGTGCAGAAACTGATACATTATTAGAAGGAAATGTGGAAGAGAATGTACAACATTCTAATACAAAACATTTTGAGCAAGAAATTACGAAGTTTAAGGTGATTTCAGGTGAAAGACCAAATTATTCTTGTATTTGTTGTCGACAAACTCATAAAAATCAGACTAGGACTGTTGATCTGTATTTAAAAAGTGAAAGAGAAAATAATAATGAGTGGAAGGAATTTGAAATTGTTTTGATTTGGGTTCTGATCAACGTATTTGTAAATATTGGCATAACAAATTAGACTAAAACAAAATGCCTCCTAGAGCTGTGCATAATAATCTTGAGTTGGTAAATATTCCTTCCGAACTGATAGATTTAAATATCTATGAGTCTATTCTTATTCAATGTGTGCATCCAATTCAGGCTATTGTTCGAATGGAGCCTAAGACAGGGACATTGCCTCCTTCAGATTTACAGAGAGATTTAAAGGGAAGAGTTGTATATTTGCCTCTAGATTTAAAGAAAAATATTGAAACAATTGGTGTAGAAAATGTAGGGGATGAACCTCTAGTTATTCTAGTTAATGGCATTCCTACTAAGAGGAAAAAAATCTGGCAAGAATTAGTGGATGATAGGAAAGTGAAAAAGGCAACATTGTATCTGGTCAAAAATAATAAGTACTATAAAAATGTGTATGTGGGAGAAGAAGAAATAACTTTAGAAGAAGATACTGACTCTTCAACTGAACAAATTAAAAAGTGGATATGTCCAGAACTGAAGAAATCTATGAACATTACAGTGTTCTTCCACTTCATTCCAAAGAAGTGATGGGGAATACTATTGAGTTATTCCAAATGAAGGAAGCAAAGGGAAGTCCCATGAGTGTATGGGAAGACAGCTTGGAAGCTCGTTGTTTCCCTCAGTGGTTCCAACAGGAAAAGGAGGACAATATGATGAACGACCTGTGCAGATTCCTGCATCTGAATTCCGGACATCAAGATTGTATGCAGAAAATCCAAGATTTCAACAATGTATTCCGTATATGTTTCATCTTTTGTTTGAGAGTGACTTGTCTGGACTTTCTTATGCAGTCAACCATATATTGAAAACAGGTGTACTTCTGCAAAATGTTTCCGCAAAGGAATTTATGGATAAAGTACACCAGAAAGATGATGTTTTGGAATCTCACCCAATTAATCTCATGGCATGTCAGCATGGTACTAATGAGTACTGGTACTGTCGTCATGGAGAACTTAAATGTATGCTAAGAAACTTAAGAACTCCTACATCGTTCCTTACTCTAAGCTGTGCTGAATATGCTTGGGATGATTTACTTCAATTTCTTCGAGAGGCAAATCCAAATATAGTAAATATTGAATACAAGACACCTGGAGAATTTTGCTCTTTGGATACAGTTAATGTATGCAGATATTTCAATCATAGATTTGAAGCTATGATGTCTTTTATCACTAATAAAAAAAATCCTCCTCTTGGAGAGGTTGTGGGTTTCTTTTGGAGAAAGGAGTATCAGCAAGAGGTGCACCTCACATACATATGCTAATATGGATCAAAGATGCCCCCAAATTCGGAACAGATTCAGACGATACTGTGTTATCTTTTATTGAAGAATATGCTACATGTGCTATACCCAAAAGCACAGAAGAAAAGAACTTAAGACAACAAGTCTTATGATTCCAAAGCCATTGTAGTGAGAAACACTGTCGTCGAAAGTACAAGTCAAAGGAAAAGTTTTATACCAAATGTCGTTTTGGTTTTCCACGCCCTGTAATATCCAAAGGAAGAGAAAACAGTGTTATGTCAGTTGTCCGACATACCTTGACAAGAAAGTCTCCAAAGAATACCTATAATTTGAGTAGTGAAGAGTCAAAATATATAAATGATTATAATCCAGTTATTCTGTCCATGTGGAATGCTAACATGGATATTCAATACGTTGCAGACAATTCCATTGCTGTTGCTCGATATGTAACATCCTGCATAACAAAATCAGAAAAGACGGAATTGTAGGAAATGTGGGAAGATGTTTCCCACAAGAAGAGTCTAAGTAAGAAATTATACAGTTACAGTTTGAAGATGTTATCTCATCGAGAAATCAGAGCATATGAATGCTCAGATCGCTTATCATCTGCAAGTCTATACTCCAAATCTAGAAGGATCATTTGGGTGAGTCTAGATCTTGCTGCAACACGAAATCGAGTACTTAAATCTGTACAAGGAATTGAATATTTAGCTGAAAAAGACCCAGAAAGTACAGATATTGTGAAAACAAATATGTTGGATACATATTATCCAAATAGAAGTCATCATCTTGAGAACATTTGTGTCTATGAAGTACTGCAAAACTATACTTTCAAACGGACTATTACAGAAATCATCAATAATGGAATATATGCTGTGATTGGTTCTGAAGGATGTTTGGTGAAACAAAGAAAAGACATTTGATTGATCACCGAAAACTGAGTTGCGATACTCCTGACAAAAGGGAATTTTACTATTTAGCTCTTTTGCAACTCTTCAAGCCGTGGCGTTCAGAATTGGAATTACTTGGAGATTTTCAGAGCTACGAAGATTCGTTCAACGCCACTAAAGATACTATAGAATGTCCTGTTTTTGCTAATTATGTGAAAATGTTGAACGACAAAATTGAGCAAGAAGCTACAATTGCAGCTGAGATTGCTAGAGACAGTTCTCAAGACAGTCAAACTTCTGCTCCATTGAGTCTGGATCCACTAGGAGAACCAATTGTTCAAAATTAAGCAGCAATTGTCATGGATGAGGTGGGAACAGCAATGTATCAAGCTCAAGAAGATATTATGGACTTAGCAAACTTGGAGGAGCAACTAAATCTTGAAAATAAAGAAATATATCAACAAGTGAAAGAACAGATTGACCATGGGTTACTTCATGAAAAGAAAGAGTGCACATGTACAACGTTTCAACCAATCCGAATGTATGTGAGTGGACAAGCTGGAACAGGAAAACGTTTCTTAATTAAAGTAATCACCAGTTATCTACAGAAAACAACTGAGTCTCATTTCTCTTGTGTTGTAACTTCTCCAACTGGGTTGGTAGCACACAACATTAAAGGAATTACATTGCATCATTTACTTATGTTGCCTGTGGAGCATGAAAAAAATCGGAATATCACAAGCTATCTGGAGAAGCTTGTTGTGAAGTTTCAACAGTGCTTAAGAAAATTAAACTTCTGATTATTGATGAGGTAAGCATGGTCTCAAACTTAATGCTTGCTTTTGTGCATTTACAAATGCAGCAAATTCTTAAAACAGACTATGATGTGTTGTTTGGAGGAAAACATGCAATAGTTTTTGGAGATCTATTGCAACTTACTCCTGTAAAAGGACAACCAGTATTTAAAACACTTGCGTATGAAGATACCAGAAAGTCTTTGGGTAGCATTGGAAATGTTAACATTTGGTCATATTTTGAATATAAGGAACTTATTACAAATATGCGACAGGCAAATGATGCTGATTATGGAACTATTCTTCAAGATATAAGAATTGGAAAAGTGACTGAACATGGAAAACAAGCTTTAAAGAGACGATTACTTTCCAATTTGTTTCCAAATGAAAATATAATTCCTGAGAAAATATATATGAGAATTTCAGAAAACAAATCTGTAATCTGCTTAATGCCAACACTGCGTGAATGTTCTATATTCAATAAAGAAATTTTAAAGTTGGAAAATGAAGAAATTATAAAATTGGAAGCTATTGATAAAATAGAGCATGAAGGAATCACTATTATTTTGACAGAAAAGTTGAAGAGAAAATTGGTTTCTTTAGAGAAATCGATATCTAAAACTGCTGGTTTAGAAAATAATCTAGCAATAATAAACTGTTGGGTAATTTTACGACGCAATTTGAATGTGGAAAAAGGTTTAGTAAATAGAGCAATGGGTAATGTTGTTGATTTCGTTAACTATCTAAATAGAGATGGTATTGAATTTTTGAAAATCAAATTTGATCAAATTGAAGAAGTACAACAATTTAGTCGTTGTTCAGCTTGGTTTTTGCTTGTAAAAGATTTGTGTTAGCAGAAAACAGTTTCCTGTTTCTTTGGCATATGCGGTGACCATTCATAAATCTCAAGGTTTAAGTGTAGATTGTGCTTTAGTAAATATTGGAAGTACCGTGTTTAAAGAAGGTATGGCATATGTTGCTTTGTCTTGAGTCGGAACTTTATCTGGATTATACTTGATTGATTTTGATGAGTCAAAAGTTTCTGCAGATGCAAACTGTGTGAAAGAGTATAATAGGTTAAGAAAAGAATATGCACCCAATTTAGGTCAATATCCAGTGATTGAAAAGCGTTTGGTAGGTAGAAAAAGAAGATTTGAGAATATCTGTTTTAAAACTGTAGAGAAAGAAAAAAAACAAGATGAAGTTGCGCCTCCAAGCAAAAAGACAAAGGACAGTGTTGAAGAAACTGTTGGTTATCGGTTTGAAAATAGTTCTGGTGTCAACTGCTATGCTAATGTAGTTGTTAATTTTGTTTTTTTCTTCAAAGTTTCCAGCAGCAAATTGTAGAAAATCAAGAAAAAAGATTATGTTCATTGTTGAATTCTGTTTATGTACTAGTGATAAAAGTAAAATACAAAGTGTTTTTGATATTCGAAATGTTTTGGACATATGTTCTGGTTCTAGTCAATTTACTCAGAATATTCAGCAAGATTGTCAGGAATTTTCAATGTTTATGCTTGGTGTACTGGAAGATGAATTTATAGATGTTAAAAACCTTTTTGGCCTTTCATATAAATGGCATCATGACTGTCGAATTTGTTTTTTTACATGTAGCACTGACATAGACACTGAGAGATTCATATATTTGACTTTTCCTGACTATGAATCAGTGTCTTTTAACAATCTAATTAGAGGAGCAAGTCAAAACATGGCGTTTAGCCAATGTAAATCAGTAATGTCATCAACATTATTAATACAAAGATATGGACAGTATGTTATTTTAATGCTGCAACGTTGTAGAGCTGATGGAACAAAATTGAAAACTTTAATTAAAAATGTTGTAGCTGGTCAATGTTCAATATCAGGAACAACTTTTATAGCTGTTGCTATTATTTTTCATGATGGACCTTCTAACACATCTGGACATTACATTGTTTATATAAAATGTCTGAAAGGTTGGATACAGTGTAATGATACTCAATTAGTTTTTAAGCAATGTTTGCCCAAAGAGTTACCAAATTCTTACCTAATATTTTTAAAGACAACATTTTAAGATCAAAATTTGCCCTTTAGGATTACTGCTGTTAAGGTACATTAGTCTGGTGTTGTAGAGTATTTTGTAAGTGAGGGTGAGGAGCTTGAAGGTGATCCTTTTGTTGATATTGAGGCAGTATAGGTGTATCAGGTGGTGGGTGATGTGGGTGCAGCCGGAGACATTGATGATCAGTCATGTAGTGTTATTTTGGATTTGTTGTAGTTGTTGTAGGTGTTTGGCTAGAATTCATGTGTAGAGTGTTTTACTATAATGTAGTCTGCTGCTGATGAGGGCCTGTGTCACTGTTCTTCTTCTTTTGGTTAGGAACCACTTGCAAATGTGGTGGAGCATGTGGAGGGTGTTATAGCAGTACAAGGACACAGTGTAGACCTGCTTACACATGGAGAGGGAGCAGTTGTGGTTGAATCCTATGTTGTGCACATGGTTGGTAGGTGTCAGTACTCTTCATACTGTAGTAAGGTAGCAGGAGTTGTCTGAGGCTGATAGAGTGGGGCTGAGGATGCGTACCTTCATCTTCTGCCAGTTTGTGTTTACAGTGCTGCTCTTTATGTAGTTAGAGATGTCCTTCATTGTGTCGTGGAGGTTGCTTTTGGTGGTATGTGGCTTCTTAGTGAGGGAGAGGATGAGCTGGGTGTTCTTTGTGTAGGAGATGATGTTGAAGTTGTGATGGTGGCTACTTGTGTTAGGGTGGCCATTTAGATGCTGAACAGCGTCGGACTGATGGATAAGTCCTGGGGGACCCGTAGATGATGTCGGTGGTTTTGGATCAGAAGGCTGGGAGGCAGACGTTCAGGATTACTATGGAACAACTTCCAAACAAAGGACTTGATGCATACTATTTGGCCGTAAGGAAAAGTGTGCGAAACGATAAAGGACTTTTTGCTGTGTATTTTGTCAGCATCTATTTGTAAGTAACATTATTTTCAGTGTAAGAAAATTAATCAGAATGTATTGTTAAAATGCTCTTAGAAAAAAACATTTAAGATATGTTTTATTTCTATTTTTTATATTGTTATTGAGAATGTTGACTGGGTTTCTTTAAGATATCCTTATGGATTGTCTTTTTTTTGCCCGCTGTTATGCGATGAGTTCTATTGAACTCACTGTTTGTAGTGAAATTCAATATATTCTGAGAACAGCAAAAAAGGCAAATGAAATGTTTTACAAATTATTTTGTGTTGTTAAATATATCTAGTAACTGTGTTTTTTTGTATCTTCCACAGGTGACAATTTTATAATATATACTTTTTTATTTATTTATTATGCTTAAGTTAAGTACAAGTAACTGACTCAGCCGCCGCCCGTGGAGGGAGTTGTGGTGAGGTAGGCAAGTGGGGTCGTTGAGGGGCAGGATGGGGGTTATAAACAGCGGAATGTGGATGATTGTAGGTAAGTAAACAATTAAATTAATAAAATTAGTTTCGTATCCTGTGCTCTGCATCGCAAAATGCGATACAGGGCACGAAACGAAGTGGCATATTATCAACAAATGGAGATACATTATCGCCGCTTTTATCGGCAGGAAACATTTCAATAAAACTGCGATAATGGGCTTGATAATAGGGCCTTGGAAATTCCCATAGCAGCCCAGGTTCTGGTGTTAACTTGGGCTGTTATGGGAATTCACAAGGGCCTATTATCAAGCCCTTTATCGCCCCTTTATCTGCAGTTTTCCTGGCGATAAAAGCGGCGATAATCTTAATAATGTCTTTGTGTTGACGAACACGCGTTGTAATGGCTGTGACTTATGTCCATCAAATTAGTTTTTAGGTATACGTGTGACCAAGTCTGATAACATCAGAGTTTAAGGACAAACACCGTGGTGTCTCTGCCTCGAAATCTCGTCGATCACAAAGAAAATAGGAGGACGATAAAATGAAAGTAACAGATATAATAAAAACAACGGTGAAAAACTACTAAAATGGCGGTGGACGGAGTACCTCATCAACTTTTGGCGCCTCAACACTACGTTCCAAATAAATGTAGATAAAATACGATTATTAATGTATTACAAAAGTACATCAGCGGATGACACACACGACCCGGTAAAACAAAGTGCCAAATTTAATACCTGAAATAAAGAAAGCTTTGTTTGTTGAACTTGAAGAAAAAGAAAATAACGTCGGCTTCGAAACGAGGCTGCGCATGCGTAGAGAGTACAATTGCTACTCAAAAAAAAGGAACGTTTTACATACTATCATAGAAATGAAGGGGCATATTATCAACAAAAGGCGATATATTACCGCCGCTTTTATCGCCAGTGACTGCCGATAACGCAGAGATAATTGGGCTTCATAAAAGGCCCTTGTAAATTCCCATAGCAGCCCAGGTTCTACTATTAACATGGCTGCTATGGCAATTCACAACGGCATAATGTAAAGACCATTATCGCCGCTTTATCGGAAGTCTCCTGCCGATAAAAGCAGCGATAATGTATCGCCATATGTTGTTGATAATATAGCCAGAAATTTGTTTTATTAATTTAATTGTTTACTTGCCTACAATCATCCAGATTCCGTTCTTTATCACTCCCCACCCTGCCCCTCCCCCGCCCCGCCTGTCCCACCGCAACTCCCTCCAGGGGCCGCGTCTGGGCTTGATAATACGCCCTTGTTAATTCCCATGGAAGCCCATGCTAACACCAGAACATGGGCTTCTGTGGGAATTAACAAGGGTGTATTATCAAGACCATTTTCGCTGTTTTATCGGCACTTTCCTGCCCATCAAACAACAATAATTTTAACACTGGTCCTTGATAATATGCCCATCAGTGCCATATCATCAGTAAAAGGCGATACATTATCGCCGCTTTTATCGTCAGAAAACTGCCGCTAAATTGCCGATAATGGGCTTGATAATAGGCCCTTGTAAATTCCCATAGCAGCCCAAGTTCTAGTGTCAACATGAGCTTCTATGGCAATTCAAAAGGATATATTATCAATGCCATTATCGTCGCTTTATCGACAGTTTCCTGCCAATAAAAACAGCGATAATGTATCGCCTTTTCTTGATGATATGGCTCATTGCTCTTTTTTTGACCAGTAAACTTAGCTGCATATCATCAACCACCGGTGTTAAAATGATCACCATTTTATTGGCAGGAAACTACAGATACAATGACGATATTGAGATTGATAATACGGCCTTCTTATTTCCCATAGAAGCCCATGTTAACACCAGAACATAGGCTTCTATGGCAATTTACAACAGTAATAAAAAACTCCAGACAATGCAGGTACCCGGAGCTGGAAGGTAATTTTACATATCACTGCCCCAGAAATGTGGCGTTCCCCGAAACTTGTACGGGGAGAGAGAGAGAGAGAGCTCAAAACACCACGTACAAGTACTGCATGAGTACCCCACCATGTTTTATTAAAAAAAAAAAAAAAAGTTGAGCCTAAAGATCCACGTACCACCCCCTGACCAAGACTATAGGCTCAGAATGTTTCTACCCTGCCCCGTTTCCTTATTTCTCAACTTTGTTTTACTGTTTTCTTGTGACTCTACTCTCCCGACAAACAACATGGCTGCCAACACTTCCTGGTTTGGAGTATTGACAGCCAATCAGCATGCAGCTCCTGCTCATAATTGTACGTATTCCCATACGCGTACGCCACGATTTTTCTTTTACATTTTTTTAAATAAAAATAGAGCCTAAACCTCCAAGTACGACTCCCTGAGCAAGGCTAGGGGGTCAGAATGTCTCTAACCTACCCCCTTCCCTTATTTCTCAACTTTGTTTTACTGTTTTCTTGTGACTCGATTCTAGCAAGGCACAAGATGGCCGCCAACACTTCCTGGTTTTGAGTGTTGACAGACAGTTCACAGCCAATCAGCATGCAGCTCGCGCTCGTAATTGGACAGATGTCCATACGTGTGCTGAACTCCGTCTCTTTATATCGCTATGATTTTACTTGCAATTTTCTCAGAAACTACTGAACAGATTTACACTATTTAACAAAAAGCACAATCTGCTAACAAAACTCTACCTCTCTGCCAAATTTGGTGTAATTCCGTTTACCCGTTTGGGCTGTAGCCCTGGCTAAAGGTCCCTATGGAAAATTGCATGGGAAAACATGTTTTGGGACCACCTTTTTTCTCGGCCCCCACTTGACGAATCACCCCCAAACTTTCAGGGAGGGAGCAGAACTGAGCAGGCCATTTTCTTGGAGAAATTCACGAAGATTCGTCCACCAGCACCAAAGTTATTCCAAATAGAATATTGTGGATTTCCTATGGAAACTAGGTCCTAACTATAACTACCTACTGGCGACCGCGTAAAAACGTATCTGAAAACCTGTCATCCTCCGCCTCGCTGCCTCATTAGCTCCAATGCAATGATTCTCACACAGGCTCCCAGAGTGCCCTGCACCAAACCAGATGCTACTCTCATGCTGGTATTACGCAGCATGAGAGGAGTGTAGGGATTGGGCAGCGTGGACTGGGTCCACAATCTTCCAGGGACTGGGAGCCTGTGCTCCTGAACCCTGCAAATATCTACAAGCAACAGCGTGGAGATATCCAAGTGTGCAAGTCGGTTTGGCCTGTCGTATACGGCCAGCCAAACATGCATTCGAACTGCCAGTGCCTGAACTCACCACTCCTCAAGACTCAGCAGCAGTTCTTTAATAAAGTAAAATGATTATAAAGCAGATTTATTAACTGCTTTATTATTATTTTATCTTAAGTGCATCTGCTGGTTTCAGCAGTGAGGAAACTCTCATCCATTATAAAGGAGGACCCACCCCTGAATGCATACATCCATTGTACGTTACAAGATGTGTGCGTGGAGCTAGGTTTTGGAATTTTAATAGTGCAGTCTACCAACATCCATTCAGACAACACTAACATTTTGATGACTGGTGTAGATTTACCTACCCCTGAGGGCTTAGTATTCAAGCGTGGATAGGTGTTCACTAGAATATGAAATTGACACACAAATCTCCCCACTTCAATATTCCCATTATGTTTTGACACTTCTTTGATCTAGCACTTACCTAGAAATGCCAGCACTTGCTGCTATTCTATTGACGTATTCTTCGACAGCGAAGCCAGTGGTTGCTCCACAAGAGCTTCAATGACTGATATGTGCCTCTTAGTAATTCCCACAGATGTCACTAGATGTTTTTTTGCTACTCGGCAAAGGAAGCGGAGTTAGCAGCGGAAACAAGCCTTTTCTACTGCCTATGCGTTTAATATCAGGCCAGCAATAGTATTGAAGTTCAACCCTTTGCTTCGTGTTTATTGGCCACTTTCACTATACACACGAAAGTAGCCCCTGTAATTCTCCGACCTACTTTCAATAGGACCACTGTGACTTATTTAGAGTATACATAATTTAGAGGGTAATCATCTGACACCATGTGATCACTGTAATGCAGCAGAAGGAAGCAAATATTATGGCTGTACAGCAGCATATAGTGACGTGTGTGCATACAGTCAATTAGGAGTCACCACTTTTTTTGCTGTCTGCCGGGAGACCTTTCTTTTGCTGCCAAAATGGTAAATATTGCGTTCATTATGGGCCAGATGTATTAAAGGGTTTTGCCCATTCTGTGTCTATGGGGAAATATGTTGATACATATGGCCCTATGCTCCTTAGCTGGTTCTGCGATTATTTTGCGAATCATGAAATGCTGAAGGGTCTAAGTGGGTGAGTTAAAAAAGCAATATGAGCGGTCAATACAGTCTGTATTATAGCTCTTTTTTTATGCCAGGTAGTGTGGGCATCATGGACAATGGGTGGGACGGTGTGAGAGAAGAAGTGAGAAGACATTTTAATAATATCGGAAATTAATACTGTTTATAATAATGTGCAGAATTAAAATATAAGCTTTAATAGAAATAATGTGTGTAAAAATAAATGTAGATTTGTAGTAAGCAGACACATTTATTCAGTCAGTCAGTCAAAAATACTTTATTCGGTTCATAACAAAAACCATAAAAGTATACTACATAGTACATCAAAGTCAAGACCACTTTAAAAATATAACAGAGCTACAATTACATATAAAACACATACATTATAAATATCATTAAAAAGACCAATACAAACACGAAAAACAATTTAAAAAGAAGCAAAGCGCTCTGTCATAATTCATAAGTTTCCCACTATGTACACTATAACCAATTAATCTTCTTCCTAAGTCTCATTCCTATTGTCAAGAAATTTGCTATATTAAAAATCTCCAAGGTATTAGACAACAGCTGGAGGTACAAAAGGGCAGATATATCTTGTCTGAAGCCCTTGTCTTTAATATGAGGAATAATGAACTTTTTACGAATAGGGCACAAATGCTTACAACAATAAAATAAAATGCACAGTGTCTTTAATAGAGAATCTGTCACAAGAACAAATCTCCAATTCCATCCCCTTAGTCCAACCTGGGCGTTCGGTAAGCAGAAGTTGGAATTTGTTCAGTCTAAACTTAGTCAATAAATAACGATGATTCATATTGTTGACAATTCTCAGGTAAGGTTCTATACCACTGGAGGTAATTAACAACTGGTGAGCCCTTACTGTTGGTTTGCATAATTCCTTTTCTTCTCTTGCTTGATATACCAACTGCTTGTATGTATCTTTCACCCATTTCTCATCCCCCTTTAATAAATTATTTGGGTGATCAAACAATTCTGGACGACCCATTTCTATTGTTAGTTTTTTAACATAGTTCAACCAGGGATTGACATTACCATACTCAAGGGCTAAACAATCCCTGAGAATCTCATGATTCAGCTCTAGTTCAGGGTTTAACCATATTGAGATCCATTTCAATAGCGAGGCTAAGGCTATGCGGTCTACTAGATATTCTACCCCACACTCTTGGTGAACAATATATCCAGGTGTTGACCGGGGGACGGATAAGATAGATTTCAGGAACTTATCCTCTGCCATCTGCAACGCCTTTACATTTTTGAACCCCCACAGATCAGCTCCGTACATAGCTATTGAAATGTATTTGGCTTCATATGTTTTCAACACAGCCTGTAAAGGGTAAACAGACATAATATCGAATCCAAAATATAGACTGGACATAATATCGAGGAAAAAATATAGACTACAAAAATATCGAGTTATATCGATATTAATAGCCAAAATATCGAATCAAAAATATAGACTAGACATACTATCGACTAGATAGAATATAGACAAAAGAAAATGGAAAATAAGGTAAGTTTTTACTAATTTTTAATAATTGTGAAATATAAATCTGTAGCGGGTAGTGGGTTTATAGGAGAATAGGGTGGGAAGTAATTTAAATATAAATATTTAATTATGTAATTATTAATAATAATTGTAAAATAATTAATAATTGGTAATTAAATAAAAATTAATTGGTAATTAATGATAATTGATTAATTGATAAATAATTAATTTAGAGTAAATTAGTTTCAGTAGCGGGTAGTGGGTTTATAGGGGAATAGGGTGGGAAGTAATTTAAATATAATTAATTTAATATGTAAATTAATATTAATTGTAAAATAATTAATAATAAGTAATTAAAAAAAAAATTGGTAATAAATAATAATTGATTAATTGATAAATAATTAATTTATAGTAAATTAGTTTCAGTAGCGGGTTGTGGGTTTATAGGGGAATAGGGTGGGAAGTAAATCAATAATTAATTAATTAATTAAGTTGATTAATTACATTGCTTAATTAATTATTAATTGTCCATGAAATTAAAATTAATTGGTAAATAAAAGTTATTGGTATAGGAAATTAAATTTACTTGGTACTAATATTTCTATAAATTATCATTAATTATGAAGTTTTGCCTTTTTATACTGTTGCACTCACTGGAGTGGGAATAGTAATTTTTACCCCTACGCTATCCAACGCTTTCCCTACTGTAGCACCCACTGGAGTGGGAATAGTAATTTTAACCCCTATGCTATCCAACGCTTTCCCTACAGTTGCACCCACTGGAGTGGGAATAGTAATTTTAACCCCTACGCTATCCAACGCTTTCCCTACTGTTGCACCCACTGGAGTGGGAATAGTAAATTTAACCCCTACGCTATCCAACGCTTTCCCTACTGTAGCACCCACGGGAGTGGGAATAGTAATTTTAACCCCTACGCAATCCAACGCTTTCGCTACTGTTGCACCCACTGGAGTGGGAATAGTAATCTTTACCCCTACGCTATCAGCGCTTTCCCTACTGTTGCACCCACTGAAGTGGGAATAGTAATTGTAACCCCTACGCTATCCAGCGCTTTCCCTACTGTAGCACCCACTGGAGTGGGAATAGTAATTTTAACCCCTCGCTATCCAACGCTTTCCCTACTGTAGCAGCCACTGGAGTGGGAATAGTAATTTTTACCCCTACGCTATCCAATGCTTTCCCTACTGTTGCACCCACTGGAGTGGGAATAGTTATTTTTACCCCTACGCTATCCAGCGCTTTCCCTACTGTTGCACCCACTGGAGTGGGAATAGTAAATTTTTCCCCTACGCTATCCAACGCTTTAGCTATTGTAGAATTCACTACAGTTGTTACAATAAATTTTAACCATTTTGCTATGCTACGGTAAAATTATTATATATGTTTATTTAATTAAAAAAATTATATAAATATATATGTATTATTTTTTTTTTTTTTTAATTTACAATAAACATGTATTAAAATAACATTAATTTAATAATTTTAAGTAAGTTTATAATAAATATATTTATTATTACATTAGTTTTAACTTAATTTAAAGACATTTAAAAAAAAACAATATTTTTACAGTCTATATTTTAGTAACTCGATATTTTAGAGTCGATATTTTAGTACTTACCTGTTTAAAGATAGCCAGTCGATATTTTGTCCATCGATATTTTATCAACGATATTTTGGCAACTCGATATTTTTGAGGTCGATAAAATTTCAGTGATCCCCTGTAAAGGCTTCACCCCTAATTTACGGGCGAAGTCCAAGACAGCCAGTATAGATTTAGCAAAGGCATTTCGTTTGGCAACTAGTTGGGGCAACCAGGTGGACTTATCGTCGAAAATAACCCCCAAATATGGAAATCTTGTAACCCTAGATAAAACATTCCCTTCACAGTGCATAGTCTTAATCCTTTTGGGCTTGCTGCTCACAATCATTACATGGGATTTTGAAAAGTTTACATTTAAATCCAGCGCTTTCATAAAATTAGCAAATAGGTTTAAAAGACATTGCAACCCCACTGCTGTGCGTGCTATTAAAGCGGCATCGTCCGCATAAAGTAGTGCCGGAATAGAATACTTGCCAGCTCTTGGAATATCTTTGCCCGCCTCCGTTAAAGCAGCACCCAGGTCATTAATATAGAGGGTAAAAAGTAGAGGGGCTAAAATACACCCCTGCCTAACCCCGTTAATGATCCCAATCTTGCCCGTGCAGTTACCTAAGCAATCATATCCAACTGTGGCTGTAAGGTCCCTGTGTAAATCAGCGAGAAAATACACAATGTTTTTATCAATGCCAAGCTTAAGGAGCAATCCCCAAAGTTTGGACCTATTCACTCGGTCAAAGGCCGAGGAAAGGTCCATAAAGGCTAAATATAGCGTACCCCTTTTGGCAATGGTGTATTTTCCAATAAGTAGCTCAAGGTTGAGGCTTTGATCTATAGTGCCTTGTCCCTTCCTAAACCCATATTGCAGGCGTGAAAGGGTGTCTGTATCCTCCAACCAGGCTGTTATTTTGCCTAGGACCACTCGCCCTAGCACCTTCACCACAGAGTCAATGAGAGAGATAAGGTGATAACAGCTGGGATCCCCTCTGTTGCATTTCTTAAAAATGGGTACGATAACAGATTCAGAACAGGTGTCTGGAATGCCTGCTGTACATACCCTGTTAAAAACATTCGTTAAAACTGTGGACCAGGTCTTGACATCTGATTTAAAGAGGTCGTCTGGAACGCCATCGGGACCCGGAGCCTTATTGCTCATCATCTTCCCGATGGCAGAAGTATAAAGTTAAAGTATAGGGATCAAAAATAGGGGTAGGCATAGTCGCCTCCCCACAGTTTTCCCCTTCATAGACTGACTTAAAATGGGAGCACCACACCTGTTCCTGTATACCACAGTCTAATTGGTCATTACAAGGGTCATGTGGCACTGTTCCTGAGCACATCTACGGAGGTTAATTCTTCCCAGGCCGCCTCCCGAATCTCCTGTCTTCTGGTTTCCAGTGCTTTATTATAACTTTTCCTTAATAAGGCCACAGTAGCCCTATTCAATTCAGGGCGGCCTTTAACTTTTTATTGGCTGACGAACAATTACGGTCAAACCACCCCTTCTCAGCAGGATCCCTAGCTTTCCCTATGCGTCTAAGGTCTGCTGAGACCTGGGTACAAATTATTGAATAAGCCTCTAAAACCGCCTCATTCCCTGCTTCCAAGTTCAAACACGTGTCCAGCTCTGATCCTACCTTCATTATTAAGTTGGTATGAAAGTCTCCTGGTATGACTGTACTCCATCTAATCCTACGGGCCTGATCTATTGGACGAATATCAGATTTGTCCGTTCTATTTTGAGCTATCACAGGCTTTATTATCAGGTCCGAAACACTGAGGACCACTGGGTTATGGTCGCTGAAATGTGACCAAACCGACGAATATCCATGAATCCTATCCCCCAGTGCTAAGCTAATAAAGATATAATCAATAACTGAGTGACTACCATTCCCTTTAAAGGTAGGTATCTCCTCATCCAGCATGGATGGAAGCATCAGACCATTATCCGGCAAAATTGTTTAAAGGAGATCTCTCTGTACAGAATGTTCAAAATGAGTCTCCCCTTGCTCTGGTGGACCTAATAGATCTAATGACAAACATTTATCCAGACAGCCATGGATATTAAAGTCTCCCATAAATATAATAAAACATTGATTTTTATTGACCTCCTTGTAATCTGCCAAAAAAAGATTTAACATGGCCAGGTGGTCAGTCGTAGTGACTCTTTCGTATGAGTTATAAAAATTAATAATTAGGACATCTCCCACCCCACTTAGAGAAATTTGTACTGCTAGGCAGTTTTGTGATCCCGTATCTAGGTGGGTATGGGTACCGGGAATGGTAACTGAAATTAGAGTAACCAGGCCACCCTTCGCCCTCCCCATATTAGATGGAACCGCAGGAATAAAATAACTCAAGTAACCATCCAAACTCAGGATATTCCCTGTGTCCCAGGTTTCTTGTAGTCCTATAATATCACCCACACCAATAAATTCTCTCCATACTGGGTCATCTATTTTATTTTTGAAACCAGCAACATTCCAAGTTACCAGCTTTATGGATGTACCCCTAGGCCCTTGATCACGCCCATCTACAAGGGGGGCCTTTCTTACCGATGTGGCTGCACTGGGGGCTCTAACCGGGGTGACATGGATAATAGTGTCTTCTTGGGTCCCTAGTCACTCATTTTCTCCCGGATTAGAAAAAGTATCAAATCTGTTAAAGACTGGAACAGTGAATTCATAGGGACCTCTCCCTTTAAATAGATCACTACACACTGACCTAATGTTATGTGGAAGATAAAAAAAACCCAGAGGGAGTATGTTTACATACTCATTTTGAATTCTGACTGACCTCAATATGTCATCAACCAGCCTGAGGGATCTTAAGCTTATGACAGCACAGTCGCCTTCTAAGCTTTTCTTAGTCTTACCCACCCATGACACCCTTCTAATCATTTATTTATTCATGACATTTTATTAAGCGCGAACAAATACCCGTGGGCGTCTCGGCGCTTCAACATCTGCAAAGAAAAAAAATTAATTCTCCAACTGCTTTTGTATATTTTAAGATGTTACTAATTGAACAGCCAAGTTTTTAGCTGTTTACGGAATGACCAGAGAGAGGGACTAGTCCTAATTGACTGAGGCAAGTTATTCCACAGTTTTGGAGCCGTAACCAAGAACCGGCGATCTCCCCAAGAGACGGTCTTGGTGCGAGGCACCACTAGGTAGTTGAGAGTGGTGGATCGCAGTAATCTGGGGGGACAGTAGGGAATCAGCTGTTCTTTAAGGAAATGAGGTCCCTGTTTATGCAGTGCCTTATATACGATACACAGGATTTTGAACTTGATCCGGCTTCTGATTGGGAGCCAGTGATAGTTTCTGATTGTATCAGTCGCAGACTTATGTCTGGGAATTCTGGCGAGGAGTCTAGATGCCGCGTTTTGAATAGTCTGCATTTTGTTGATTACCCTGATCTGAGCATTGGCAAAAAGGCCATTGCAGTAGTCCAATGTGGACAACACTAGGGAACTTATCAGGGTTTTACCGGCACTTTCGGGAAGGAAGGGAATGATTTTCCTTACTAGGCGCAGTTTATGAAAGGCTGAGGACACTATTTGGTTGGCATGAGAGACGAAATTGAGGTTATCATCAAAGACAACTCCCAAATTCCTTACTTTAGGGCCAGGTTTCGGCAAGGTTCCGAAAGACGCGGGCCACCAGGCGGCAGGCCAACTTGGGATAAGTTGTCCAAAAATGGCAACCTCCGTCTTCTCAGAATTGAGTTTTAGACAATTGGAGGCCTTCCAGTCTCCGATTGCCAGCATACCTTCTTTAAAGCTCTCGGCCACCCTTTCGCCATTATTTTTTTAGGCCAGGACTAACTGCATATCGTCTGCGTATGAGGTTAGACTCATTCCATGTGCTCTGATGATTTTGGCTAGGTCCGACACGTAGATATTAAAAAGTGTCAGACTCAGGGATGAGCCTTGTGGGACCCCACATGGCAGAGACAGATTAGTCGATTGGAACGTTCCCAGGGTGACAGCCTGAGTTCTTCCTGACAAAAAGGAGGCCAGTAGGTCTTTGGCTGCTTGTTGAATGCCCATTTTTTCGACACGATCGGACCAAGATCGAATGGTCGACCGTGTCGAAAGCTGCAGATAGATCTAGTAGCACTAGTACTGCTGTTCCTCCTTGATCTCGAATGACTCTAATGTCATCCGCGGCTTTGATGAAGGCAGTTTCGGTGCCATGGAATTTACAGAACCCAAATTGGGTGCTATCCAGTAGGTGATGTTCCTCGATGAATTCAGATAACTGCAAATTCATCGCTTTTTCTGCAACTTTTGCCAAGAATAGGAGACTGGCTATTGGTCGATCATTTTTCAGATCATCCTTGTCTAGATGTGGTTTTTTTAGGAGCGGTCTAAGGAGAGTTTTTTTAAGTGTGTCCGGATAGATCCCTGATCTAAACATAGAGTTACAAATTTGAGTGATGACAGTTATCAAGGAATTCATAACCGGAGGAAGAATTTTAAAAGGGCATGGGTCTAAGGCTGAACCAGATTTGATGGTGGTGATAATGTCCGCTGTTTGGGCCTCTGGAATGTCTCTGAACTGTGTAAATAAGGAAACAGGAGATATGGAGTTTATGGTATATGGGGGTTATTGGTATTGGCGGAGAAAGCTGAATAGATATCATTAACCTTTGTGAAGAAAAAAATTGCCAATGCCTCGCAAAGGGATTGAGAGGGAGGGGGGTTTAAATCGGGAGAGTTCCCTGCTAGCTGCTTGGTAGTGTCGTAGAGTTGTTTGTTAGAATTCTTGGATTTCTCTATCCGTTCGCTAAAGTACTTCCTGTTGGCCTCGGTGATCATAGCTTTGTATTTAGCGAGCATCTCCTTATAACGGGTTTTACTTTCTTCGTTGTAAGACTTCTGCCAGTGCCTCTCCCTATTCCTACAGAGTTGTTTCTGATTCCTAAGGTCTTCAGTAAACCAAGGAGATGAGGGGGCCAACCTGTTTCTGGTCACATATTTGAGAGGTACCAGCGAGTTTGTGGCAAGACCTAGCCAGTGCTGGAATTGCTTGGTGGCTATGTTGGGTTCTGTGGATAGTATAGGCTGGGAGTACTCAAGTGAGAGTTTTAGGCTTGAACTGTTCATATCTTTCCAAGCCTTGAAAGGTTTGCGACTGGAAGTGGATACGCTGGCAGTTGGAGCTTCATTGGTGGTAATTGTATCCAGAATTGCGTGGTGATCCGATCATGTGAGTGGGAGGATGTCAACTATACGAACATCCTCTAGATTGGAAAAGATGCCGTCCAGGATGTGACCGCCGTCATGGGTGGGGGAGTTGACCAGTTGAGGGAGCCCAAGGGTTTCCATATCTGATAAGAGAGAGGAAGTGTCCCTGTCGTCTGATTTCTCTAAATGAAAATTGAGATCACCCAATACCGTTAATGATTCTTCAAGTGCTAGGGATTCCAAGATGGTGCTTAGGTCGGAAAGGAATCCTGAGCGTGCTCCTGGTGGTCTGTATAAGAGTATTCCTCTGAAATTATGGGAGGGGGATAGCTTAATGGAAAATTGCGTGGCTTCACAATTACATGAAGGAATTAGGAAAGTCCTGACTATATAAGTGTCGCGAGCGATAATAGCTAGCCCGCCCCCTCTTTTGCCCTGTCTGTCCTGTCTGTAAACCTTAAAGCCACTTGGGACCGCGAAGACTAAGTCTGGGTTAGACGTACTGTCCATCCACGTCTCGGTCATGAACAAAACGTCTATATTCCTATCCTTAACCAAGTCCGCTATGTCCTGTCTATGTTTTCCAAGTGAGCGAACATTGGTAAGTGCTATCAAGGTACTCTTTGGGATTTTCTTGTAACTAGAATTGGTTGTTTTGTTTACCAAAGGAATGGTAGCCTTACAGTGGGGACAGATGTGCGTGGTTGATCCTGGGGCAAGTGCAGGGTCATACTTCGTGCAGTTACTCACATGAGGTGGGCGCAGGTTATGCAGCATAATAGTCGAATAGTGGATACTATGCGCTGTGCAGTCTAAACCAGGGGTTACGGCCCTGGGCCCGGTCCAGGCGCGGACGGGCGCAGACAGACTTGCCTTTGGCGCGGCTTTGGCGTGCTGCCGGCGCGCCCGCTGCGCTCGCCCGCTGCGCGGACGGGAACTCATCCTCTTCTTATACGTTGTGGAGGAGGGTGGGAGCCCTCCTACAGCTTGACCGCTACCCTTTCCTCCCACTAAGATGGCGGCTACCCCCTTTGATTCCCGGCATCATCGCATCAATCGACTGCGCCAGTAAAGTGATCGGGTGCAGGGAGCCTCGGTTCAACGCTAATCTCACACACAAGGGTACGGAATGCTTGGTAGGTAAAAACGAGCCAATAAAATATTTACAGCTTTAAAAACGTCTTACCAGCAAAATATACAGTAAAGCAGGAGGGATAGATAGGAGAGTCCCCGGCTTCCGCCTCAGGGGTGAATGAGCAAATGTCTGAGTGTAGGCGGTGAAAGTGCCTTAAGTATTCTGGGAGGGCGGGAGGAGTCCTACAGCTGGACCGCTACCCTTTCATCCCACTAAGATGGCGGCTACCCCCTTTGATTCCTGGCGTCAGCACCTCAATCGGCTGCGCTGGTAAAGTGATCGGGTGCAGGGAGCCTCGGTGCAACGCTAATCTCACACACAAGGGTCCGGAATGCCTGGTAGGTAAAAACGAGCCAATAAAATCATCATAAAGTTGTTATCCAAATGTTCTCCCAAAACTGTTTTGTTGGACAAGTAATGGTCGGCCGTATTTTTTAGTGAAGTCCAATGTTAATTTTGGCGGCCCTCAATTTTGGGAATATTAGCAAGGAATTTTGTATAAGGGCATGCCTCTCCTGTAATGACAATTCTCTCTGGGGGGCTGTGTCAGCGGGCTTAATCTCCCCACTGGACCCAGAAGACCCTGTTTCTCACCCTGAGTGGCTCCAGTGACTTTTGACATTAAAGATGGAATACTTAGTCCTTCGCCCTGGGGAGTCACTTGAGGTGCCGGTTGTTGGAGTGGGGTGAATATAGAGTCCAACAAATTATTAACTGAGGCTGTAACTGCACTTAGTGAGTGAGCTGCCGATGTACTTGGCCCCGTCTTTGGACCCTTAATGTTAAGATGTTTTTCAATTACATTAAGTCGGTCTTCTATTCGCTCCAACTTAACCATTAAGGGCGAAGTAAATGACCTAAGACGTGCGTCCAAAATCTTAACAAAATCTGACATAATTCCCCCACTGTTGTTCTCAGTATCTAAATCAATACAATCATTTCTTCCCTCCCCCCTGTCCTCATTGTCTAGGTGGGAGACATTAACTCCATTTCGACCCAACCCAGATGCGGAGTTGCTATTTCTCGGCTGTGTAGCCTGTTGCCAGCTACCATGTGGGTTGTTCTTAGCCTTCCTTTTCCCTGGCACAGTTTTACTACGATTGGTTATCATGTCTGGTCTAGCCCTCAACTGCCTGGTGCATATAGGCATGGGAGAAGGGGCTGCACTAGTTCCAGGTGGGGGGATGGGAGAGATCGTAAGACTATCTGCTGCTACTGACCCATTTGATATCAGATGGGGGTGCGAGCAGTCCAACGAAGCAACAGTGGGGGCGGGTTCCACTAAGATTAAGGACGGGGAGACTGTTTGCCTAATTGGGTCCAAGGACAATCTCCGCTCTACTAATTCAATTTCCTTTGCAACTGCCGTTTCTACCTGTTTCAGATAACCATCAAGAGTCCCCATACCCACCGCCCTCATACCTGTTTTGGAGTTCACTTTAGCCATACTAGTGGATTGATTGTTACTAGTTACACCTTCCCCTTCAGGAACAAAATCAAGTTCTAAATCACATAGAAAGATGTCCCGCACTTCAATTACAGTTCGAATGGCCGATATGGGTCCACAAGTTGAAAAGGGATTGTCCCAGCCCAGTCTCCTCTGGCCTCTGAGGGCCTAGGAGGGCCCGCCCTTTGCCCGGGCTTAGCCCGGCACCTCCGACACGCATCCCGCGACGCAAAGGAATCCTGATTGCATTTAGCACCTCCGGGCGTGGAAGTGGCTGTGTGTGGGGGCGGGAAACAAGCCAGGGATTTTGGGTGTTATAGTCCTGTTCCCCCCACTCAGCGACCGCTAGGTGTTCTGACAGCGGTGGCGGGGGGGAGCAGCAACCCAGGCAACAAGCGTTCGCAGCGCGGGTCCAAGCGGCAGCCTGAAGGTCCCAAAACGAGTCCCAGGTAAGGGCAAAGGCAGCTTCGAATTGACAGAAGGCTCCCGCTCCACCAGGGAAGCCTGATTGTATTTAGCGCCTCCGGGCACGGAAGTGGCTGTGTGTGGGGGCGGGAAACAAGCCTGGGATTCTGGGTGTTGTAGTCCTGTTCCCCCCATTCGCCGACCGCTAGGTGTTCTGACAGCGGTGGCGGGGGGAGCAGCAACCAAGGCAACAAGCGCTCGCAGCGCGGGTCCAAGCGGCAGCCTGAAGGTCCCAAAACGAGTCCCTGGTAAGGGCAAAGGCAGCTTCGAATTGACAGAAGGCTCCCGCTCCACCAAGGAAGCCTGATTATATTTAGCGCCTCCGGGCATGGAAGTGGTTGCGTGTGGGGTCAGGATACTAGCCAGGGATTCTGGGTGTTGTAGTCCTGTTCCCCCCACTCGGCGACCGGTAGGTGTTCTGACAGCGGTGGCGGGGGGAGCAGCAACCCAGGCAACAAGCGCTCACAGCGCGGGTCCAAGCGGCAACCTGAAGGTCCCAAAACGAGTCCCAGGTAAGGGCAAAGGCAGCTTCGAACTGACAGAAGGCATTTATTCATACTAGCTCTCAAATGTCTAAAGCATTATTACTTGATGTTCCCACTTAGCAAAAACCACTTACTATCCACAAAATGTTTAATTCTGGACCTTTCGATGAACATGTTTTTCAAAATACATATAAGTTTCATTAATGTTTCATATTTTTTTCACAGAATGTTTCTACTTACACAAAGAGAGGAAAAAAACGGAATAAGACCACCCAAGGGCTGACAGGTTTAACATGCGTCCCCCCCAAGCCGAAAGTGGGGAGCGCTACCCAACTCTAGGGAGTTCTCATCACTAAGGCGGAAAAACCCAGAGAGAGACCGTCAGGGTTGGCGTGGTCTACTCCGGGTCGATGTTCCTCCCTAAAGTCCGTAACCTGGAGGGAAATGGACCACCTCAACAATTTGGGGATTTGGCCTCTCATCTGCATGAGCCAGCGAAGGGGTCGGTGGTTGGTCTGAATAAGGAAGTGAGAGCAAAGAGGTATGGCCTCAGCTTCTTCAGGGCCCAAATCACGGTGAAGGCTTTGCGTTCTATAGTACTCCACCGCTGTTCCCTTGGGAGTAGCCATCGAGAGATAAAGGCCACTGGCTGGTCTTGGCCTTCATGATTCAGTTGAGAGAGCACAGCTCCAATGCCATTCTCAGAGGCGTCTGTCTGCACGATGAATTCCTTGTCAAAGTCTGGAGTCCTCAGCACAGGAGCAGTGCACATCACGTGCTTGAGGGTGTCAAAAGTTTCTTGATAGGCAACTGTCCAAATGACCTTGCGTGGTTGCTTCTTGTATGTCAATTCAGTCAGGGGGGCCACGATGGTTCCATAGCCCCTGACGAACTGGCGGTAGTAACCCGTGAGGCCGACGAAAGCCTGGACCACCGTTTGAGTTTTGGGGGGCTCCCAGGCCAAGATGGTCTTGTTTTTGGCCTGGAGGGGTTGCCCCTTAGCCCCGCCCACCAGGTGTCCCAGGCAAACAACAGATCCCTGTTCAATCTGGCAGTTGCTGGCCTTGATGGTTAGGCCAGCTCGTTGTAGAGCCTGCACCACCTCCTGGAGATGCTCCAGATGGTCCTCCCCACTGCTGCTGAAGACAGCTACATCATTCAGGTAGGCAGCTGAGAAGACCTCTAGGCCAGAAAGCACCTGGTTGACCAACCGCTGGAAAGTGTCCGGAGCATTTTTTAGCCCAAAGGACATCACACGGAATTGAAAGTGGCCTTCGGGAGTGGATAACGCAGTCTTTTCCATCACTACATCCACCATGGCAATCTGCCTATATCCTGACATCAGGTCGATGGTACTCAGATACCGAGCTGCTCCCAGTCAGTCAATAAGCTCATCCGCCCGAGGGACCAGATGAGCATCCGTCTTGGTCACAGAGTTCAAACCACGGTAGTCCATACAGAACCGAAGTTCTGGTGTGGTGCCCGGTGGGGGCGCTTTCGGCACCAACACCACCGAACTAGCCCAAGGGCTGCTGGAAGGCCCAATCACCCTCAGCTCCAACATCTAGGCCACCTCACTCTGGATACTGGTCTTGACCTTGTCTGACAGCCAGTAAAACTTGTTTTTTTACGGGTGGTCTGTTCCCTGTGTCCACGTCATGGGTACACAGGTGTGTGATCCCAGGAGTGAGGGAGAACAGCAAGGCGTACTGCTCCAATACCTTGCAGCAGTCCCTCTGCTTTTCAGGGGTCAAGGATGGGGAGAGGACCACTCCCTCTTCTGATCCGTCCTTCTCATGGGCCGCCAGAAGGTCTGGAAGAGGCTCACTCTCTTCCTCTTTGCTCCCTTTTGTCACCATAATGACAGCAAGCTCTGATCGCTCATGGTGCTGCCTCAGGCGTTGATGTGGAACACCCTATGGGGTTGTTCGGGGGTCTTGAGGTCTACTACGTAAGTGGTCTGGCCTCTTTTCTCCAAAATTTCATACGGTCCAGTCCACCGGTGCTGGAGGGCGCTAAACTCTACGGGCTCCATGACCCACACCTTCTGTCCAGCATCCAACTCCACCGCTCAAGCATTCCGGTCAGACCACTCCTTCATGACAGCTTGACTGGCCTCCAGATTGTCTGAGGTTTCCTTCCACAGCTTGGCCATCTGGCTGCGGAATGCCCAGCATGTAGCTGACCACATCACGGTGAAGCTTCATGGAAGACTTCCCCCACCCCTCCTTCACAAGACTGAGGGGCCCCCTAACGGGGTTGAAACCAACTCCCTTCTGCAGCACCTCACGGTAGGAAAATAGCAGACTGGGTAAGAGGACATCCCACTTCCATCTGAAGTCCTATGGTAGGCTCCGGATCATCCACTTCAGGGTCTTGTTGAAGCGCTCTACGAGCCCGTTAGTCCGGGGGTGGTAAGGAGTGGAGAACTTGTAGGTCACTCCGCACTCCTTCCACATGGCCTGCATGTAGGCCGACTTGAAATTCGTGCCCCTATCCAACACCATGATGTTAGGGAATCCCACTCGGGTTAAAATCCCGATCAAGGCCCGCGCCACCGCAGGTGCAGTGATGGTCCTCAGAGGGATTGCCTCCGGGTACCGGGTGGCGTGGTCCATCAACACCAAGATCAACCGGTGTCCCGAAGAAGTCGGCGGGTCCATTGACCCAACAATATTGATGCCTACCCACTCAAAAGTGGTGCCGACAACCGGGAGCGGTTCCAGGGGACCTTCAACTTAGTCCCCGTCTTGCCATTCGCCTGACAAGTCTTACAGGTCTTACAAAAGGTGTCAGAGGCAACTTGCATTCTGGTCCAGTAGAAATGTGGGACCAACCGAGCAAAGGTCCTGCCAATGGTATCGCATGTGCCAATCCCAGTAGGAAGGCTTGGTAGCATTGGGGGACCACTAAGACCCTTGATGCACCTGAGCCTTAGGCTCACTGTAGAGGAGGCCATCCTCCCAGTAAATATGGTAATTGTCAGTTTTCTTACCAGTCGCTTGGGCTTCGGCTTGCTGCCGAAGGCCTTCAAGCAAGGGGCACTCTCTCTGCGCCCGTCAAAATTCCTCCCGGGTAGGCCCTCCTTCCACCTGCCACTCTGCAGGGGTCGGCAACTCCCCCATGGGAACAACATCCACCTCCGCGGACTCCGGGTTCACCTCCGCGGGCTCCCCATCCATCTCGCAGGGTGTGTCCTCCAAGACGTCTTCTTGTTCAGCATTGGGCTGGGCCATAGTTCCAGGCTCCAACCCGGGTTGAGTTCCTTGTTGGGCAGCCATGGACCGCTTGACCATGCAAGTCCATCCTGATAATCCCAGAATTTCGTTGTGGGCTTGGAACTCCACCTCCTTCCCGGCGGTATACTCCAGATAATTTCTGAGCAGAAACTCAACTGGCATGGCAGGGCTTACTGCTACCCTCAACGGGCCAGAGACCCCTCCCCACTCAAAGGGGGGCCATAGGGTAGTGACCCACACTGTTGTCAGCCAACACAACTAGGTGGAATACATCAGGGATCACTTGCTCTGGGGACACCAGCTGTTTCATTACCATCGTCATGCTGGCACCCGTGTCCCTCAGAGCCTCCACCTCCTGCCCATTAACCTGTACCCTCTGCCGGTACTTGGCAGTATTTGGGGGTAACTGGGTCTCTGCGACCATCTCCATATCCCTCAGTGAAACCAGCGTCAAGCCTGTCCACTCACCCCCCTCATCAAGGGACAACTCCTCCCCCAGCGCTACACTAGCCACCCCGGGGCTCTTACCTCCTGTGGGGGCTGGGGTCCTTTTGCAACACTGGGGATACCCTTTGAAGTGTCCAACCTCCCCGCACTCGTAGCACCAGATAGTTCTGGGCTGCTGACTCTTGTCAGGGTAAGTGGTTTTCTGGAATCCAGATCGGGGTGGGGAACATACCCCTCTCCCAGGCAGTCTATTTTGGGGGCCTTTAAAGAACGCCTTCTTTTTGTCTCCTCCCTCTCTCCTCTGGGGAAAACCCTGTCCACCTTTCGGGGTGTCTCCCCACGGTCCCTTGTGGGACACCCGAGTGCTAACCCGGGTATCCGCCTCCTCTTCAAGCTCCAGAGGGTCAGTCAGCTTGCGGTCCACCAGGTGTTGGTGCAGTTCTGGAAAACACTTATCAAGAAGGTGCTACCTCAAAAACAAGTTGTACAGCCCTTCATAGTCACTCACTTCACTGCCACTCACCCAACCCTCTTATACCTTACGAGCATAATCAAAAAAATCCACCCAGTTCTGTGTGGGGAGCTAATGGCTGTTGAGGAATCTCTGGCGATACTTCTCTGGAGTGAGGCCAAACTTTTTAAGTAGCGCCTCCTTCATGACAGGGTAATTTTTCTGATCCACTTTGTCCAAAGTCAAGAGTGTGTCCCTTACCACCGGAGGTATGTACCGATACAGGCCACCCCCCAGTAACTTTCAGGCACCCCATGGGCCACTAAAGACACCTCATACGCCGCCAGCCACTTATCTATGTCATCCCCTACACTAAAACTGGCCATCACACTCAGCGGGTACGCTGCCACCGTTCATGTTGCCTCGCGCCCCTATCTGCAATGCTCATAGCTCCAATTCCTTCAGGCTAAGCTCATGCGCAAGCTTCCTCTCCTCCATAGCTAGCCTCTTCTCTTCTTGCTCTTTCTCGATTTTAGCAAGCTCTAGCCTCAATTGCCTCTCCTCCCTCCTGTCCTCGTACTCCTCCACCAATGTACTCCTCCCTGACACAGTACTGCCTGCCTTGGAACGTCTTCCTGGCAACACATTCTCGCTAAGATCTGTGTGCAGAAGATCTAGCTCTCCTGGAGCACCCGGCTCCCCCTGTCCCTCATCCACTCTCCTCTCCGGGTGGGCCATTACCCATGCCCTCAAGGCTTTTTGAAGCTCCTCTCTCTTGGTGCCTCGCTTGACGGACAACCTCATCCCCTGACAGAACTCCTTCAGCTGCACCGCCCTATACATTTCTAGGTTGGCCAGCTCAAACTCCATCCTGACAGGTGAGGCCCCATACAACTTAAGGGAAAAACACCAGGACGTAGGCAACAGGTTGGACACAGGAGCCCGTACAATCAATCAGGCAGTGAAGGGCAAATTGTTAGGCTTGTGTTACAATAGGTGTCCAATTGTGGTGCACACTGAATCACTGGAAGGTGCTGCACAACTACAGGTCCTAATCCCACCGCTGAACACCAATGCTAGAACTGGGGTCACCAATTCCGACATGGTAGCTTGGCGCGAGGCAGGAAGGCACCCGAAGGCAATGTGTAAAGCAGTGGTGCAGCACAAACTCGCACTGAGGCAGTAACTCGGATGCAATAGTCTGACACCAAACCAGGTTGTCTTTTAAACCAAGTCTCTTTATCTACTTTTTTAGTTCAGGCAGGTATCACTTCTTAGATAAAAGGCAGATGAAGTCATCATCTCTCAAACATCACTCCCATAAAAATAGCACTTTTGATACTCAGGGACATCATAGCCAACATCTTTTAAGCAAACATTAGTGAAGGTAACATCCCCCCTGTACTTCCTCAGTAAGGCAACACTTTGGGGGCATGAACACAACCTCAAAACAAACTCCGATCTGTTAGAGCTCCTCGGCAGTCCCGCTATTCCCACTGGTGCATCCGCCCTCCCCAGGGGGGTTACCTTTAGGCTCCGGTCTCTGTTAGGCCCTCGTTGCTCTGCGATTCCACTCTGGGCCTCCACACACTCTGAACCCGGCCGGGAGAGGTAGGGGGCTCCCGCTCTTCTCTGAGCCCCCGTGCTGAGGCCTAGACCAGCTGCGGGCCTCTACGCGCCATCCCCGGCCCGGGAACTAGTGGATTTGAGGCTTCCTGGGGGAGCGGCAGCACCTGCCAATGGGTGCGCGTCTCATTGGGGGGCATGGCAGATGACGCGGCCGGAGCCCAAGTCACGTGGCGACGCCCTCTCTGCCTTATCTGACCCAGCGAGGCCTTTTCCAACGCCCCTTCACTCCGGGGGCCGCTACGATCCAGAGAACGGCACGCTCTTCTTGTCTGGCGGCCTGGGCGGCGGCAGTGATTACGGGCACACAACAGATTCCTCTCATGTGGCACCTGGGCCGTGGCGGGGACTTCGGGGCCCAAGGCGTGCTCCCTCAAACGCAGCGCAGGATAACAGGTACCTGGGCATTCACAACAAAACACCTGCAGGCGTGCGGTGGTCTAGCGCTACAAGATCATGGCGCCCAGCAGTAGGTGGGAGTTCTGGGCCTGCACCGCACTCGGGGGCATTAGCAGGATTCTGGTGGCATAGCGCTTGGAAATTATAGTGCTTGAGAATTACAGCATGCAGGGGCACAGCAACAGTGCAGCCAAGTCCTGGGCTGCAGTTGTGATCTGGGGGCAAATAGCGCCCAAAGGGCACAGTTCTGGCAATATAGTGCTAGGTGGGCACAGCGCTTTACCTGTTGATCCTCCAGCAGCAGCAGTTCTCACAGGGTCCCCAGCATTTCAGTCCCAGCGCTAATTATGGCAAGTCTGTTACAGGTTCTTCGATTGCAGTATCTTGGGGGACAGGTAGGGGTTGAGTTGGCAGGCATAAAAGGCAGGCTGGTTCCCTGCAGCACACTGGAGTTGGTCCCCTGGGTTTCCCCCTCATTGGGCAAGGTCAGCAGGCAGGTAGAGTACCTCAGCTATCTTGGGTACAGCAGGGCCTAAGCTCAGTCAGTCTCAGTAGTGTAGGTTCCCCCCTAGGCCCAACTGCCTATACTCTGGCAGCGGTTTCCCCCAGGTCCAGTGGTGCCCCAACTAACTAGTCAGGTTTCCCTCCTTTCCTCTTATACCCCTAGGTCAGGTTACCCTCCTGAAAAGGTGGCAAGCATAACTCCTCCATTCGCTGGTAGGTTCCAGGAGCTTCTACATGTCTGTCTATGGGACAAAAGGCGGGACAGCCAGGATACAGTAGCAATATGTCCCAGCCTGCTCCTAACTACTAGTGCATGTATGTTCAATGGCCACTCCGCAGTAGCAGGGGCCTGTGGCAGCCATGTTATTAGGAGAGATCACCTGCACCTCAGGACTGTTTGGCAGTGGTAAGGCGCCCAGAGGCCTAGGTCCAACAAAAAGATGGTGGCAGAAAAATGAGGCAAAAAGGGGAAAAAACAGGGTAAGACCACCCTAGGGATGACAGGTCTAACACCACTGTTAACTCATGATTAGTTTTTTCAATTTAATGGGGGTAATGAAGAGTTCATACTTAAAGATGCAGAATTTAATACTTGAACTTGACTTTTTGAATTGTTTTTTTTCCAATCAATGGAGGTTCTGCAAAATGTTTTATTTTTATCAATACAGATGTTTCAGCCTCTACATAGAACATTGTTAGTAACTCGATTTGGGAGGTTATGAATGTAGTTTAACGTGAGAAAGAGAATCTGAATGGGAAAATAATCATTTCAAACATAGAATGTTACAAGTAGTTGCCAACTTAACATTGCTGTCTGTATTATTGTATTCCTGTGAGAAGATGAGCAGGGATCATGTTCAGGGCAGCATCAAACAATGATTGGCCGACATGAGGTGAAGGAACAAGACGTTGCAAAGCTTCAGAATGGCATGTCTATATTAATGCATATTCCTAGAGCAGGTTACCACTTGCCATTGAGTGACTTTTAACAACTCTACCACTCTTTTCCAGACACTTGTCCGGATCCTTTACCAGACCTAGATCCATATGCCACATTGCTTGAGACTCCACTGAGTTTCTTGAACCTCTCTTTACGGGAAGTTCTACTTTATTGATTTATTTTTATGTGCTGACTTTGAGGCTGACACATTCATAAACACAAATAGCTCTGAATACCATAGATCACACTATTCTTATTTTGCCTCAACCAGTCCTTTTTATTTACTTTGGGCAACAAATTCTTTATGTAATTTTACTTCAAACCTTTCCTTTGTTTGGTGTTTTTACACTTCAGATATTTCTTTCTTTTTAACCCCTTAGGTGCTGCGCACGTTCGGCAGCCGACTGCACCACTACCTCCGTAGTGTGCCGTCGGCCGTTGAACGTTCGAACCTCACCTGCGCAATGGAACGTCCAGCACTGGAGCTGGACGTTCCACAGCAGCTATGAGGTTAATGCATGAAAGCAATTATATACAAATACACTTATATATACAACATATACAACGCTATTACATTCGGACACACACCACAAGTGTTTGAACAAAAAAGTGTATTGTTGCACAGTGTTTAGCAGGACTTACTGAACATTTACAAGTCACTACCAATCTTTTGACACATATTAAGTTTCCTTTTTGAGTCCTATATTTCTTAATGACATTTCCTGGGACCAAAACTTCCTGGGTCTTAATCTCAAGGTCCTGTATAGGGTCGGAGATTTAATTCTACAAGGTGTTATGGGGGAACATAAAGGTTTCAGCTCGGCTGCCCGGCTGGGGTCAGTATTTCTTTCTCTTAGCCTACTCCAAGCCTCTATCTATTCTCTGCCGACGCGTTTCGACCTTATATAGGTGGGACCAGACACTCCATGTTGTTAAAGGGCTTCTTCAGGGCCGTACTTTTCAATAGGACGTCTTATATACGTATCGAGAAATGACCCTGCGAGGCGCCTATTCCACTGTTTTATGTCGGGTTTCCTTGGTTTCTATATCTCCCTTCCTTCTGTGGGGCGAAGGCCTGATGCAATCGTCTAGGAGAGGGCTCTGTCCTTCTTGAGCTTGTGCTTCTTTTGGAGGTTGCGCTACCTTCGTTTTTCTTTTTTGGCTCCGTTTTACAGCGCTGTTTTTTCCTGTTATCTCCCATCCTCTGCGTTCTCTCGGTCCTTCATGGGGAGTGGAAATTACCTAATTCCGCTCCCCATGGAGACAAACTGCAGGGAATTTATGAGTATACCATACCTACCCATAACAGCTTTGAGACATTTACAAGTCTGGAGGAGATAGATTGTCTGGGTCCATCAGTATCATCCAAGACCACCACACATAGAAGGTCGGTTCACATTAAGGAAACACCAGTATTAGGCACTTCCATTAGAGATAGAGTAATATCATCTGAAATCTGTGAGGGCACGAAGATACTTAGTTGGAACATTGCGGGGCTAAGGCATAAGTCAGATGACTTTAGGTGGAGAGATTTTCTAAATGAGTCCGACATTATTGGGTTACATGAGACATGGGATACCAATAATTTGTTTTGTTTGGATGGCTATACCACCTACTCGATACCAGCAGTACCCTCTGCGATGGGGAGAGCAAAGGGTGGGTTATTGACCCTGATGTCCTTGAAAATTGCATGCACGTATACCAAATTGGAAATGGGCTCACCGTACTGTTTGGCAGTTCAAGTTGCACTTATAAATGCCCGAACCCTCCTTATTGTAAATTTTTATAACTCATTTGATAGGGCTTTCACAAATGAACACCTGGTCAGTCTGCATTATTTTCTTGAATCATATAATAAGAAAAATACTAATTTTTATTCGGTTATTGTTTTAGGTGATTTTAATGTATATTGTTGTAATGAAAATTGTTATGTTTGGTAAATCTTAGGCCCTGTAGATCAAGGCGCAACTTATTTCGAACATTAAACGCAGGGAGTTTATTTGGAGGAATTGTTGGCAGAAAATGGTCTAATCTACCCAAACACATCTAATGCGGATATAGTTGTTCCAACTTTTAAGGGTAATGGTATGCGTTCAATTATTGATTATGTTTTTATTAGTGCGGCGTTGAACACCAGGGTTAGTGGCTATACTGCAATCTGGTCCATGTTTAGCGACCATAACCCAGTCATTTTGGGGCATATTACCAACGATTAGCGATATTTATCGCAAACTAGGCTTAGCAACGATTGTTTTATCGCTAAGCATTGCCAGAAATTATCGCTGAGACAACGTGCTATTAGCTACGCTTATCTCCAAAGCGATAATTTTCCCGGCGATAGCATGAATATCGCAGAGAATACAGCGATATTCACGCATTAGCGACTAAATGTTCTTAGCCATGTTATCCACCTCCCATTGGATAACATGGCTATGAATTGGTCTGATTCAGAAAAGGGGGTGGTGATGAACAGAGTGTCTGAATTAAGCAAACCACTCTTACCCAGTCCAAAGATCAGGGCTTGATCCATCACCGTTTTTTAGCTCACTGCACCATCCCAGCTCAGAACTTGGCTATATGCAAATTAGTCTGACCCTGCCCCAGTGCATCATGGGAACAGGGCAGACCAAACTACCAAGCCAATTCTTATACTGGGAAGGAAACAAGCTACCGGGGACCGGTTTCTGGCATTTCAGCCGTCTTCGGCCCGGCTTGCTTGAATCCTGATGGTGCAATGAGCTAGGGACTCACATCTGAGTATACCCTTCCACGCTTATGGTGGACAAAAATGATTCAGAAAAGGGGGTGGTGATGAACAGAGTGTCTGAATTAAGCAGACCACTCTTACCCAGTCCAAAGATCAGGGCTTGATCCATCACCGTTTTTTAGCTCACTGCACCATCCCAGCTCAGAACTTGGCTATATGCAAATTAGTCTGACCCTGGCCCAGTGCATCATGGGAACAGGGCAGACCAAACTACCAAGCCAATTCTTCTACTGGGAAGGAAACAAGCTACCGGGGACCGGTTTCTGGCATTTCAGCCGTCTTCGGCCCGGCTTGCTTGAATCCTGATGGTGCAATGAGCTAGGGACTCACATCTGAGTATACCCTTCCACGCTTATGGTGGACAAAAATGATTCAGAAAAGGGGGTGGTGATGAACAGAGTGTCTGAATTAAGCAGACCACTCTTACCCAGTCCAAAGATCAGGGCTTGATCCATCACCGTTTTTTAGCTCACTGCACCATCCCAGCTCAGAACTTGGCTATATGCAAATTAGTCTGACCCTGGCCCAGTGCATCATGGGAACAGGGCAGACCAAACTACCAAGCCAATTCTTATACTGGGAAGGAAACAAGCTACCGGGGACCGGTTTCTGGCATTTCAGCCGTCTTCGGCCCGGCTTGCTTGAATCCTGATGGTGCAATGAGCTAGGGACTCACATCTGAGTATACCCTACCACCCCCTTTTCTGAATCGTTTTTGGCCACTATAGGTGTGGCAGGGTATACTCAGACATGAGTCCCTTTCTCACTGCACCATCAGGATTCAAGCAAGCCGGGCCGAAGATGGCTGAAATGCCAGAAACCGGTCCCCGGTAGCTTGTCTCCTTTCTGGTGAAGAATTGGCTTGGTAGTTTAGTCTGCCCTGTTCCCATGATGCTCTGGGCCAGGGACAGACTGATTTGCATATAGCCAGGTTCTGAGCTGGGATGGTGCAGTGAGATAAATAACGATGATGGATCAAGCCCTGATCTTTGGACTGGGTAAGAGTGGTCTGCTTAATTCAGACACTCTGTTCATCACCACTCCCTTTTCTGAATCGTTTTTGGCCACTATAGGTGTGGCAGGGTATACTCAGACATGAGTCCCTTTCTCACTGCACCATCAGGATTCAAGCAAGCCGGGCCGAAGACGGCTGAAATGCCAGAAACCGGTCCCCGGTAGCTTGTCTCCTTTCTGGTGAAGAATTGGCTTGGTAGTTTAGTCTGCCCTGTTCCCATGATGCTCTGGGCCAGGGACAGACTGATTTGCATATAGCCAGGTTCTGAGCTGGGATGGTGCAGTGAGATAAATAACGGTGATGGATCAAGCCCTGATCTTTGGACTGGGTAAGAGTGGTCTGCTTAATTCAGACACTCTGTTCATCACCACCCCCTTTTCTGAATCGTTTTTGGCCACTATTGGTGTGGCAGGGTATACTCAGACATGAGTCCCTTTCTCACTGCACCATCAGGATTCAAGCAAGCCGGGCCGAAGACGGCTGAAATGCCAGAAACTGGTCCCCGGTAGCTTGTCTCCTTTCTGGTGAAGAATTGGCTTGGTAGTTTAGTCTGCCCTGTTCCCATGATGCTCTGGGCCAGGGACAGACTGATTTGCATATAGCCAGGTTCTGAGCTGGGATGGTGCAGTGAGATAAATAACGGTGATGGATCAAGCCCTGATCTTTGGACTGGGTAAGAGTGGTCTGCTTAATTCAGACACTCTGTTCATCACCACCCCCTTTTCTGAATCGTTTTTGGCCACTATAGGTGTGGCAGGGTATACTCAGACATGAGTCCCTTTCTCACTGCACCATCAGGATTCAAGCAAGCCGGGCCGAAGACGGCTGAAATGCCAGAAACCGGTCCCCGGTAGCTTGTCTCCTTTCTGGTGAAGAATTGGCTTGGTAGTTTAGTCTGCCCTGTTCCCATGATGCTCTGGGCCAGGGACAGACTGATTTGCATATAGCCAGGTTCTGAGCTGGGATGGTGCAGTGAGATAAATAACGGTGATGGATCAAGCCCTGATCTTTGGACTGGGTAAGAGTGGTCTGCTTAATTCAGACACTCTGTTCATCACCACCCCCTTTTCTGAATCGTTTTTGGCCACTATAGGTGTGGCAGGGTATACTCAGACATGAGTCCCTTTCTCACTTCACCATCAGGATTCAAGCAAGCCGGGCCGAAGACAGCTGAAATGCCAGAAACCCGTCCCCGGTAGCTTGTCTCCTTTCTGGTGAAGAATTGGCTTGGTAGTTTAGTCTGCCCTGTTCCCATGATGCTCTGGGCCAGGGACAGACTGATTTGCATATAGCCAGGTTCTGAGCTGGGATGGTGCAGTGAGATAAATAACGGTGATGGATCAAGCCCTGATCTTTGGACTGGGTAAGAGTGGTCTGCTTAATTCAGACACTCTGTTCATCACCACCCCCTTTTCTGAATCATGAATTGGTCTGGGCAGGTGTTAGTTTTTGGCGATATTCGCGCTTAGCACGAATATTACCATCGCTAAGCCTGCCTTGGTAATAGGCGTTAGCGACGTTAGTGACTGCTTTCAGCCGCTAACGGGATGGGAACGCCCACTTTGCATGTCATTAGCGATAATTATCGCCAACATGCAAAGCGGGCCCCAAACCACTCGCTATCACCTACAAGCTGTCGCTAACTGCTGTTAGCGACAGCTTGCTAATAGGGCGATAGAATTTTTGCCCCCTTGATAGTATGCCCCTTTGTCTTTGGTGGATGATCTCAAGAAACCCGAGAAAACTAACAGAACAGTGGGTAAATTAGATATACGGCCTACAGATCAAGCCTGCAGAATTAAATGGTGCCTGGTGGTCCCACAGGATTTCCATGTCAATTTATCGATTAAGGCGGGCTTTGAGATGTCTATCTGTATGAATGATAGTGCTGGGGATGAGGATGTTCTTGCGGCTTACACCAAAATTTGTGCCCAGATTGCCTCAGATCTTAGACGGCCAAGTAGGGTGCAGGATACAACAGGGGAGAGATGGTTTGACCACAATTGTTCAGCAGCCCATCGTAAGTTGTTGGCTGCTCTGAAATTAAATCCACTGGATGAGTCCAAAATAGCAGCATTAAGGAAAAGTTATAAAGTGGCTTCAACAAACCGGAAAAAGGAGATCAGAATTGATGCTTGGGATGAGTTATTATCAATTGCTGTCATTAAAAACAGCGCCAAATTTTGGCAAGTGGTATATAGACCCTTTTTCCAAGACTCCTTTAACAACCGCCTTGACTGTGGTATCCAGGAGCAGGACTGGTGTAATCATTTTAAATCAGTGTATGAAGGTGAAGATACCCAATGCCGTGTTAATACTACATTCAGGATTGAAGCGTATATTTTATCTTTTACAGAGGCGAAAGTTGTAGAGGCAATAAATCAGTTGGCGAACAATAAGGCCCCGGGACCGAACGGCGTTCCAGCCGATATCTTTAAATCTGATGTCAAGACATGGTCTAAAATTTTGTATAATGT